>NC_135427.1:22637685-22872685 GCF_051991245.1 Festucalex cinctus
TAGCTCGAGCTGCTTCGTCCAACTGGGAACGCTGCATTAAGAAGGATTTTTTTTTCCTTTGCCAACAGTGCATGCCACGACAACAGCGTGCGACGAAATAAAAAGCTTTCAATAACTTTTCATCGTCAACATCTTAAGATGAATCACACCAAGTTTGAAGATGATCGGATAAACTCTGTAGGAGGAGTTCGTTAAAATAAGACCCCTATGAAATGGCCAAAAAAATGGCAACATGTTCCAAAGTAAATCAAAATGGCAGACTTCCTGTTAGGTTTAGCATATGGTTCAAAAAGAGTTTTTTGTACCTCGAGGGCTGTTACATATGTCTTCAAATTTTGGTCACTCTAGGTGAAACGTACAGCCGGAAATGCTTCATTAAGTAAAAATTTTGAAATGCAAAATTTGATGCCCTGCCTCTGGCGGACTTCCTGTTAGGTTTAGCATATGGCACCAACAGGCTTTTTTGTAGATCATAGTCTGTTACATATGTGTACCAATTTTCGTAGCTCTAGATTAAACGTATAACCGGCAATACTTCAGATGAAACATGCCAAAGAATGAAGACAATCTGATAAGTTTTGTAGAAAATATGAGGCCTATAAAAGGCCCCCAAAAAATGGCTACAAATAGCAAAGTAAATCAAAATGCCGGACTTCCTGTTTGGCTTAGCATATTGTTCTAAAAGACTTTTTTGTACATCGTGGGCTCTTATGTATGCCTCCAAATTATCATTGCGCTAGGTGAAAGGTACAACCGGGAATGCTTCGTTAAAGAGGAGTTTTTTAGCTCAAAAAGTGATGCCCGGCCCTTGCGGGACTTCCTGTTGGGTTTAGCACAAAGCAGCAAGAGACTTTTTTGTACATCGTGGGCTGTTACATATGTCTCCAAATTTTCGTAGCTCTAGCTGCTTCGTACAACTGAGAATTCTTCATTAAGAAGAATTTTTTTCCTTTGCAAACAAGTGCATGCCACGACAACAGCGTGCAGCGAAATAAAAAGCTTTCAATAACTTTTCATCTTCAACATCTTAAGATGAATCACACCAAGTTTGAAGATGATCGGATAAACTCTGTAAGAGGAGTTCGTTAAAATAGGACCCCTATGAAATGGCCGAAAAAATGGGAACACGTTCCAAAGTAAATCAAAATGGTGGACTTTCTGTTAGGTTTAGCATATGGTTCAAAAAGAGTTTTTTGTACCTTGAGGGCTGTTACATATGTCTTTAAATTTTGGTAACTCTAGGTGAAACGTACAGCCGGGAATGCTTCATTAAGTAAGAATTTTGAAACTCAAAATTTGATGCCCCGCCTCTGGCGGACTTCCTGTTGGGTTTAGCATATGGCACCAACAGACTTTTTTGTAGGTCATAGTCTGTTACATATGTGTACCAATTTTCGTAGCTCTAGGTTAAACATACAACCGGCAATACTACGTTTAGTAAGAGTTTTGAAACTCTAAATTTGATGCCCCACCGCCGTCATATAGTATGTCGAAAACTTTAGATTTTTTACCATGGTGTTGTCCCAGGTCTTGAGATGGTACATCCCAAGTTTGAAGTCAATTGGATTACCCGTGTAGGAGAAGCAGGCAAAAGTATGACCCCTGTAAATGTGCAAAAATTGGCCAAAATTGGACATTTAAATACTCATATCTCACTTCCTGTCTATTTTAGGGTACACACATCAAAGAGGTTTTTGTTCATCTGGATGTGCTACAGGTGCCACACAATTTTCATAGCCGTCGGACAATCGTAGCGGGCCAGGGATCTGTTTAACCTATGTAGGTGGCGCTATGGAGCCATTTTTCTGTTATCACCTATGGCGACTTTAAAATATCAAATTTTTCGCCAGGCCTGACGTGTGTGTAAAGTTTGGTGAGTTTTCGTTCACGTTTAGTGTCTCAAAAATGTGATTGTTTGCGGAAAAGAATAATAACAAACTAGAGCTGCGAGCAGCTATAAAGGGCCCTCGCAACCCGGGCCACGTTGGGGTACTTGCACGTCGGGGTACTGGCACGTTGGGGTACTGTCAAATAGGACAAGGACCATCTAAAATGTTTTTGACAAGCCTTGTGTGTGCAAAGTTTAATCAAAACGCAAAATATGGTGCGCAATTCCCAAAATAAATTCAAAATGGCGGACTTCCTTTTAGGTTTAGCATACGGCTACAGAATACTTTTTGTAGGTCTTAAGCTAATAGGTATGCCTCCCAGTTTTCACAAATCTAGGTCAAGTCATCTTTAGTTGTGTATCGCTTGAATCATACAATTGGAAATGCTCAATAAAAATGCATAGAGGGCGCTATTGAGCACAACGTTGGGTTACTTGCACATCAGGGTACTGGTACGTTGGGGTACTGTTACATGGAACAAGGACCATTTAAAATGTTAGTTTTTTCCATGCTTTGTCTGTGCAAAGTTTAATGAAAAAGGCCAAAAATGATGTATAATTCCCAAAATAAAATCAAAATAGCGGACTTCCTCTTTGGTTTGGCAAATGGCTACATAATACTTTTTTGTAGGTCTAGCATAATCATACAATCGGAAATGCTTCATAAAAATGTCTAGAGGGCGCTATTTATTGCAAATTGCACAATAAATCTCTGAAAATTCATGTTCATGACAAGTCTGATGTGTTTGCAAAGTTTCATGAGTTTTCATGTGTATAAAAAAAAAAGCAGCACTTGACAAACAATGCATTGCTATGGCAACAGCGTGTTACAAAATAAAAAACTTTCGATTAATTTGCATCTTAAACATCTTAAGATGAAACACACCAAGTTTGAAGACAGTCGGATAAATTTTGTAGGAGGGGTTCGTTAAAATATGACCCCTGAAAAAGGCCACAAAAAATGGCAACAAATCCCATCATAAATCAAAATGGCAGACTTCCTGTTTGGTTTAGCACATGGTTCCAAGAGACTTTTTTGTACATCATGGGCTCTTATGTATGCCTGCAAATTATCATAGCGCTAGGTGAAACGTACAACCGGGAATGCTTCGTTAAAGAGGAGTTTTTTAGCTCAAAATGTGATGCCCGGCCCCTGGGGGACTTCCTGTTGGGTTTAGCACATGGCACCAAGAGACTTTTTTGTACATCCTGGGCTGTTACATATGTCTACAATTTTTCGTCGCTCTAGCTGCTTCGTACAACTGGGAATGCTTCATTAAGAAGGATTTTTTTCCTTTGCAAAAAGTGCATGCCACGACAACAGCGTGCGACGAAATAAAAAGCTTTCAATAACTTTTCATCGTCAACATCTTAAGATGAATCACACCAAGTTTGAAGATGATCGGATAAACTCTGTAGGAGGAGTTCGTTAAAATAAGACCCCTATGAAATGGCCAAAAAAATGGCAACATGTTCCAAAGTAAATCAAAATGGCAGACTTCCTGTTAGGTTTAGCATATGGTTCAAAAAGAGTTTTTTGTACCTCGAGGGCTGTTACATATGTCTTCAAATTTTGGTCACTCTAGGTGAAACGTACAGCCGGAAATGCTTCATTAAGTAAAAATTTTGAAATGCAAAATTTGATGCCCTGCCTCTGGCGGACTTCCTGTTAGGTTTAGCATATGGCACCAACAGGCTTTTTTGTAGATCATAGTCTGTTACATATGTGTACCAATTTTCGTAGCTCTAGATTAAACGTATAACCGGCAATACTTCAGATGAAACATGCCAAAGAATGAAGACAATCTGATAAGTTTTGTAGAAAATATGAGGCCTATAAAAGGCCCCCAAAAAATGGCTACAAATAGCAAAGTAAATCAAAATGCCGGACTTCCTGTTTGGCTTAGCATATTGTTCTAAAAGACTTTTTTGTACATCGTGGGCTCTTATGTATGCCTCCAAATTATCATTGCGCTAGGTGAAAGGTACAACCGGGAATGCTTCGTTAAAGAGGAGTTTTTTAGCTCAAAAAGTGATGCCCGGCCCTTGCGGGACTTCCTGTTGGGTTTAGCACAAAGCAGCAAGAGACTTTTTTGTACATCGTGGGCTGTTACATATGTCTCCAAATTTTCGTAGCTCTAGCTGCTTCGTACAACTGAGAATTCTTCATTAAGAAGAATTTTTTTCCTTTGCAAACAAGTGCATGCCACGACAACAGCGTGCAGCGAAATAAAAAGCTTTCAATAACTTTTCATCTTCAACATCTTAAGATGAATCACACCAAGTTTGAAGATGATCGGATAAACTCTGTAAGAGGAGTTCGTTAAAATAGGACCCCTATGAAATGGCCGAAAAAATGGGAACACGTTCCAAAGTAAATCAAAATGGTGGACTTTCTGTTAGGTTTAGCATATGGTTCAAAAAGAGTTTTTTGTACCTTGAGGGCTGTTACATATGTCTTTAAATTTTGGTAACTCTAGGTGAAACGTACAGCCGGGAATGCTTCATTAAGTAAGAATTTTGAAACTCAAAATTTGATGCCCCGCCTCTGGCGGACTTCCTGTTGGGTTTAGCATATGGCACCAACAGACTTTTTTGTAGGTCATAGTCTGTTACATATGTGTACCAATTTTCGTAGCTCTAGGTTAAACATACAACCGGCAATACTACGTTTAGTAAGAGTTTTGAAACTCTAAATTTGATGCCCCACCGCCGTCATATAGTATGTCGAAAACTTTAGATTTTTTACCATGGTGTTGTCCCAGGTCTTGAGATGGTACATCCCAAGTTTGAAGTCAATTGGATTACCCGTGTAGGAGAAGCAGGCAAAAGTATGACCCCTGTAAATGTGCAAAAATTGGCCAAAATTGGACATTTAAATACTCATATCTCACTTCCTGTCTATTTTAGGGTACACACATCAAAGAGGTTTTTGTTCATCTGGATGTGCTACAGGTGCCACACAATTTTCATAGCCGTCGGACAATCGTAGCGGGCCAGGGATCTGTTTAACCTATGTAGGTGGCGCTATGGAGCCATTTTTCTGTTATCACCTATGGCGACTTTAAAATATCAAATTTTTCGCCAGGCCTGACGTGTGTGTAAAGTTTGGTGAGTTTTCGTTCACGTTTAGTGTCTCAAAAATGTGATTGTTTGCGGAAAAGAATAATAACAAATAAAAAGAAGAAGAATAATAAGAATTCCTTGAAAAACAATAGGGACCTCGCAGCGGTCGCTGCTCGGGCCCTAATAATAAGAATTCCTTGAAAAACAATAGGGACCTCGCAGCGGTCGCTGCTCGGGCCCTAATAACTAGAGCTGCGAGCAGCTATAAAGGGCCCTCGCAACCTGGGCCACGTTGGGGTATTTGCATGTCGGGGTACTGGCATGTTGGGGTACTGTTTCAAAGGAAACCGTCTAAATTGTAAATGTTTTTGACATGCTTTGTGTTTGCAAAGTTTCATGGAAGGCCAAAAATGATGCACAATTAAAATAAAATCAAAATGGATTGGCACATGGCTATAGAATAATTTTTGGAGGTATTAGGCTGATAGGTATGCCTCCCAATATTCACACATCTAGCTGAACCATATAATCGGATATACTTCATCAAAATATCTAGACGGCGCTATTGAGCCATTTATTACAAATTGCACAACCAATTATAAAATATTCATGTTCGTGAGACATCTGATCTGTGTGCAAAATTTTGTGCGTTTTTGCCCATGTTTAGACTCTCTAAAAAAAAAAATCTTTGCAAACAATGCATCGCTACAGCAAAGGCGTGTGACAAAATAAAAAATTTCAATAACTTTTCATCTTAAATATCTTAAGATGAAACATGCCAAAGAATGAAGACAATGTGATAAGTTTTGCAGAAAATATGACCCCTATAAAAGGCCCCAAAAAGTGGCTACAAATACCAAAGTAAATCAAAATGGCAGACTTCCTGTTTAGTTCAGCATATGGTTCCAATAGACTTTTTTTGTACATCGTGGGCTCTTATGTATGCCTCCAAATTATCATAGCTCAGGGTGAAACGTACAACCGGGAATGCTTCGTTAAAGAGGTGGGGGGTTTTTTAGCATAAAATGTGATGCCCGGTCCCTGGGGGACTTCCTGTTGGGTTTAGTACATGGCACCAAGAGACTTTTTTTGTACATCGTGGTCTGTTACATATGTCTCCAAATTTTGGTGGCTCTAGCTGCTTCGTACAACTGGGAATGCTTCATTAAGAAGGATTTTTTTTCCTTTGCAAACAAGTGCATGCCACGACAACAGCGTGCGACGAAATAAAAAGCTTTCAATAAATTTTCATCGTCAAACATCTTAAGATGAATCACAGCAAGTTTGAAGATGATCGGATAAACTCTATAGGAGGAGTTTGTTAAAATAAGACCCCTATGAAATGGCCAAAAAAATGGCAACACGTTTCAAAGTAAATCAAAATGGCGGACTTCCTATTGGGGTTAGCATATGTTTCAAAAAGGGTTTTTTGTACCTCGAGGCCTGTTACATATGTCTTCAAATTTTAGTAACTCTAGGTAAAACGTACAACCGGGAATGCTTCGTTAAAGAGGAGTTTTTTAGCTCAAAATGTGATGCCCGGCCCCTGGGGGACTTCCTGTTGGGTTTAGCACATGGCACCAAGAGACTTTTTTGTACATCTTGGGCTGTTACATATGTCTACAAATTTTCGTAGCTCTAGCTGCTTTGTACAACTGGGAATGCTTCTTTAATAAGTATTTTTTTTCGTTTGCAAAAAGTGCATGCCACGGCAACAGCGTGCGATGAAATAAAAAGGTTTCAATAACTTTTCATCGTCAACATCTTAAGATGAATCACACCAAGTTTGAAGATAATCGGATAAACTCTGTAGGAGGAGTTCGTTAAAATAAGACCCCTATGAAATGGCCCTAAAAATGGCCACACGTTCCAAAGTAAATCAAAATGGCGGACTTCCTGTTAGGTTTAGCATATGGTTCAAAAAGAGTTTTTTGTACTTCGAGGGCTGTTACATATGTTCTCAAATTTTGGTAACTCTCGGTGAAACGTACAGCCGGGAATGCTTCATTAAGTAAGAATTTTGAAACTCGAAATTTGATGCCTCGCCCCCGTCATATAGTATGTCAAAAACTTTTGATTTTTTACCATGATGTTGTCCCAGGTGTTGAGATGGTACAGCCCAAGTTTGAAGTCAATCGGGTTAACCGAGTAGGAGAAGCGGGCAAAAGTATGACCCCTGTAAATGTGCAAAAATGGGCCAAAATTGGACATTTAAATGATCATACCTCACTTCCTGTCTATTTTAGGGTACACACATGAAAGAGGTTTTTGTTCATCTGGATGTGCTACAGGTGCCACAAAATTTTCATAGCCGTAGGACAATCGTAGCGGACCTGGGATCCGCTTAACCTATGTAGGGGGCGCTAAGGAGCCATTTTTCTGTTATCATGTATGGCGACTTTAAAATATCAAATTTTTCGCCAGGCCTGACGTGTGTGTAAAGTTTGGTGAGTTTTCGTTCACGTTTAGTGTCTCAAAAATGCGATCGTTTGCGGAGAATAATAATAATAATAAGAAGAAGAACTAGAGCTGCGAGCAGCTATAAAGGGCCCTCGCAGCCCGGGCCACGTTGGGGTCCTTGCACGTTGGGGTACTGGCACGTTAGGGTACTGGCACGTTGGGGTACTGGCATATTGGAAGCAAAATTTCTTTGAAAATGGCACAATAAACGTTTACATGTAGAATATTTTTTTTGCCAGTGTGTGTCAAGCTCAACGGGTTTTGGGGATTGTTAAGACCTGCAAAAATCAGCGTCCTTATTTATTTTTAGGCAACGAGTTGCCCTGATTGGTATTTTTTGTAAAAGTGTATATATACATCATCGCTCGTTGTACTCATTGCACAATGTTACTTTTATTGTCCAAAGGGGCAATCAAAAATGAATAAAACAAAATGGAAACGTACATACGTTTGGATCGGTGTGAAGCCAGTGAACAATTTGAGTGGTGGAAACTAAAAGAATCATAAATGACTTCGTTATCACACTTAGAATGAGTTTACATTTTTTGTACAAAATACCGTATGTGTTGTTTTTTTTTATATATATTATGCCTCAAGGGCTAGGTGGCGCTGTATTTATAACTGAATGTTGTCATAGAGGTACCTTCAGGCCTTGATTATAAGCATACATGTCAAGTGTGGGATTTTTTTTGGAGCATGTACCGTGGAGTTATTATGCATATCCTTCATTCACGATATTGCTTTTAATGTCCACAGAGGCTATCAAAAATAAATAAAAATATATATATGTTTGGATAAGTCTGATGCCAGTGAACATTTTGAGTGGTGGAAACTAAAAGAATATTCATAAATGACTTAGTTATCACACTTAGAATGAGTTTACATTTTTTGTACAAAATACCGTATGTGGGGTATTTTTTTTTATGCCTCAAGGGCTAGGTGACGCTGCATATATAACTGAATGTTGTCATAGAGATAGCTTCAGGCCTTGACGATAAACATACATGTCAAGTTTGGGATTTTTTGGAGCATGTACCGGGGAGTTATTAAGCATATCCTTTTTCAGTGCGAAACACAAATTTTGATGCCCCGCCTTCATCATATAGTATTTCGAAAAGTCAAGATTTGTCCCCCTGTCGTTGGCTCAGGTCTTGACATGGTCCAGGTCAAGTCTTAACTCAGTCAGATGAAACGTGTAGGAGAAGTGGGCAAAAGTCTGCCCCCTGTGAATGTGCAAAAATCGTCAAAAATGGGACATTCAAAAATTCGTAGCTCACTTCCTGTTCATTTTAGCATATGGGTCCAAGAGACTTTTTTGTAGGTCTTGGGCTCCCTCATACACCTAAAAATTTTCGTAGATCTTGCTTAAACGTACAACCGAGGCTGCTTCATTAAAAATTCCTAGGGGGCGCTATTGAGTCATTTTTGTAAAAATAGCACAATCAACAATAAAATATTGTTCATTTTACCAGGCCAGATGTGTGTGCCAAGTTTCATGAGTTCCTGCGCATGTTTAGACCCTCAAAACTGGCGTTGTTTTCTTGGCGAACAGTGCTTAGCCACGCCCACAGCGATTCGCGAAAACTCACAAACTTCGTGTTGTGACATCATGAAGGCCGAATCCCTCATCTGAGCAAATATGAGGTAGGTCCAGTTAACGTGTTTGGAGAAAAACGTAGAAGAAAATTCGTAAGAAAAAAAATTGCCACTAGGTGGCGCTATCAGTAAGATGAAATATAAGTCCATAGATGTCTTTAGGGCTGGACTCTCATCAAATGTGTGAAATTTTGAGAAGATAGGATCATCTCGGTCAAGTTAATGCAGCTTTTATTGTCACGAAAAATCTTTCGACTTTGCGGCACCGTAGCGGCCACGCCCTTTGGCGAAAAGTTACAATATTCGGTGTGGGGCATGATCAACATCTTAAGGCTTTTCTGACCAATTTTCAACTGGATCCCTTCAACGAGCTCAGCGCAGTAGCTAAAAACGTAAAGTATGACATTTATTGTTACCACTAGGTGGCGCTATATGTATAACTGAATTTTATCATATAGATGTTTTCAGGCCGTGACTATTACATTGCCTGAGAAGTTTGAGATTTTTTGGAGCTTGAACATGGGAGTTATTAAGCATTTGCTCTTTCTGGACAAATGAAATTTTAAAGGCAATATTTGATGCCCCGCCCCCATCATATAGTATTTCAAAAAGGCAAGACTTTTTGCCCAGTTGTTCTCTCACGTCTTGAGATGATAAATGCCAAGTTTGAAGTTAATTGGCTGAAAAATATTTGCAAAGGGGGAAAAAGTATGACCACAATGAATGTGCCAAAATAGGCCAAAATTGGACATTAAAAAATTCATAGCTCACTTCCTGTACATTTTAGGAAATGACTTCCACTGACTTTTTTGTGCGTCTCGGGGTGCTACACGTGCCTGGCAATTTTCGTAGCTCTAGGTCAAACGGGCCGGGATTGGTTTTTATTTTTCTACGCTAGGGGGCGCTATAGAGTCGCATAGTAATGGCAACTACATAATATCAAATTTGTCGCCGGGCCCGAAGAGACTGCAAAGTTTGGTGAGTTTTCGTAAATGTTTAGGCCCTCAAAAATGCGATCGTTTACGGAGAAGAAGAAGAAGAAGAAGAAGAAGAATAACTAGAGCTGCGAGCAGCTATAAAGGGCCCTCGCAGCCCGGGCCACGTTGGGGTCCTTGCACGTTGGGGTACTTGCACGTTGGGGTACTGGCACATTGGAAGCAAAATTTCTTTGAAAATGGCATAATAAACGTTTACATGTAGAATATTTTTTTGCCAGTGTGTGTGTCAAGCTCAACGGGTTTTGGTGATTGTTAAGACCTGCAAAAATCAGCGTCCTTTTTTATTTTTAGGCAATGAGTTGCCCTGATTGGTATTTTTTTGTAAAAGTGTATATACACATCATCGCTCGTTGTACTCATTGCACAATGTTTACTTTTATTGTCCAAAGGGGCAATCAAAAATGAATAAAACAAAATGGAAACGTACATATGTTTGGATCGGTGTGAAGCCAGTGAACAATTTGAGTGGTGGAAACTAAAAGAATATTCATAAATGACTTAGTTATCACACTTAGAATGAGTGTACATTTTTTGTACAAAATACCGTATGTGGGGTATTTTTTATTTTTTTTTATATAAGCCTCAAGGGCTAGGTGGCGCTGTATTTATAACTGAATGTTGTCATAGAGATACCTTCAGGCCTTGATTATAAGCATACATGTCAAGTGTGGGATTTTTTTTGGAGCATGTACCGTGGAGTTATTAAGCATATCCTTCATTCACGATATTGCTTTTAATGTCCATAGAGGCTATCAAAAATAAATAAAACTAGAGCTGCGAGCAGCTATAAAGGGCCCTCGCAGCCCGGGCCACGTTGGAGTCCTTGCACGTTGGGGTACTTGCACGTTGGGGTACTGGCACGTTGGGGTACTGGCACGTTGGGGTACTGGCATATTGGAAGCAAAATTTCTTTGAAAATGGCATAATAAACGTTTACATGTAGAATATTTTTTTTGCCAGTGTGTGTCAAGCTCAACGGGTTTTGGTGATTGTTAAGACCTGCAAAAATCAGCGTCCTTTTTTATTTTTAGGCAATGAGTTGCCCTGATTGATATTTTTTGTAAAAGTGTATATATACATCATCGCTCGTTGTACTCATTGCACAATGTTACTTTTATTGTCCAAAGGGGCAATCAAAAATGAATAAAACAAAATGGAAACGTACATACATTTGGATCGGTGTGAAGCCAGTGAACAATTTGAGTGGTGGAAACTAAAAGAATATTCAGAAATGACTTAGTCATCACACTTAGAATGAGTTAAAAAAAATTTGTACAAAATACCGTATGTGGGTTTTTTTTTTTTATATAAGCCTCAAGGGCTAGGTGGCGCTGTATTTATAACTGAATGTTGTCATCGAGATACCTTCAGGCCTTGATTATAAGCATACATGTCAAGTGTGGGATTTTTTTTGGAGCATGTACCGTGGAGTTATTAAGCATATCCTTCATTCACGATATTGCTTTTAATGTCCACAGAGGCTATCAAAAATAAATAAAAAAATATATATGTTTGGATAAGTCTGATGCCAGTGAACATTTTGAGTGGTGGAAACTAAAAGAATATTCATAAATGACTTAGTTATCACACTTAGAATGAGTTGACATTTTTTGTACAAAATACCGTATGTGGGGTATTTTTTTTTTATGCCTCAAGGGCTAGGTGGCGCTGCATATATAACTGAATGTTGTCATAGAGATAGCTTCAGGCCTTGACGATAAACATACATGTCAAGTTTGGGATTTTTTGGAGCATGTACCGGGGAGTTATTAAGCATATCCTTTTTCAGTGCGAAACACAAATTTTGATGCCCCGCCTTCATCACATAGTATTTCGAAAGGTCAAGATTTTTCCCCCTGTCGTTGGCTCAGGTCTTGACATGGTCCAGGTCAAGTCTTAACTCAGTCAGATGAAACGTGTAGGAGAAGTGGGCAAAAGTCTGCCCCCTGTGAATGTGCAAAAATAGTCAAAAATGGGACATTCAAAAATTCGTAGCTCACTTCCTGTTTATTTTAGCATATGGGTCCAAGAGACTTTTTTGTAGGTCTTGGGCTCCCTCATACACCTAAAAATATTCGTCGTTCTTGCTTAAACGTACAACCGGGGCTGCTTCGTTAAAAACTTCTAGGGGGCGCTATTGAGTCATTTTTGTAAAAATAGCACAATCAACAATAAAATATTGCTAATTTTACCAGGCCAGATGTGTGTGCCAAGTTTCATGAGTTTCTGTGCATGTTTAGACCCTCAAAACTGGCGTTATTTTCTTGGCGAACAGCGCTTAGCCACACCCACAGCAATTCGCGAAAACTCACAAACTTCGTGTTGTGACATCATGAAGGCCGAAACCCTCATCTGAGCAAATATGAGGTAGGTCCAGTTAACGTGTTTGGAGAAAAACGTAGAAGAAAATTCGTAAGAAAAAAAATTGCCACTAGGTGGCGCTATCAGTTAGATGAAATATAAGTCAGTAGATGTCTTTAGGGCTGGACTCTCATCAAATGTGTGAAATTTTGAGAAGATAGGATCATCTCGGTCAAGTTAATGCAGCTTTTATTTTCACGAAAAATCTTCAGACTTTGCGTCACCGTAGCGGCCACGCCCTTTGGCGAAAAGTTACAATATTCGGTGTGGGGCATGATCAACATCTTAAGGCTTTTCTGACCAATTTTCAAATGGATCCCTTCAACAAGCTCAGCACAGTAGCTAAAAACGTAAAGTATGACATTTATTGTAACCACTAGGTGGCGCTATATGTATAACTGAATTTTATCATATAGATGTTTTCAGGCCGTGACTATTACGTTGCCTGAGAAGTTTGAGATTTTTTGGAGCTTGAACATGGGAGTTATTAAGCATTTGCTCTTTCTGGACAAATGAAATTTTAAAGGCAATATTTGATGCCCCGCCCCCGTCATATAGTATTTCAAAAAGGCAAGATGTTTTGCCCAGTTGTTCTCTCAGGTCTTGAGATGATAAATGCCAAGTTTGAAGTCAATTGGATGAAAAATGTTTGCAAAGGGGGAAAAAGCATGACCACAGTGAATGTGCCAAAATAGGCCAAAATTGGACATAAAAAAATTCATAGCTCACTTCCTGTACATTTTAGCTACATGGTCCCAATAGACTTTTTTTTTTTTGTGCGTCTCGGGGTGCTACACGTGCCTGCCAATTTTTGTTGCTCTAGCTCAAACGTGCCGGGCTTGGTTTTTATTTTTCTACGCTAGGGGGCGCTATCGAGTCGCATTGTTATGACGACTTAATAATATCAAATTTTTCGCCGGGCCTGAGGAGTGTGCAAAGTTCGGTGAGTTTTCGTGAATGTTTAGGTACCCAAAATCGCGATCGTTTGCGGAGAATAAAGAAGAAGAAGAAGAAGAAGAAGAAGAAGAAGAAGAAGAATAATAATAATTTTTACAAAAACAATAGGGACCTCGCAGCAGTCGCTGCTCGGGCCCTAATAATAATAATAATAATAATAATAATAATTTTTACAAAAACAATAGGGACCTCGCAGCGGTCGCTGCTCGGGCCCTAATAATAATAATAATTTTTACAAAAACAATAGGGACCTCGCAGCGGTCGCTGCTCGGGCCCTAATAATAATAATAATAATAATATTTTTTACAAAAACAATAGGGACCTCGCAGCGGTCGCTGCTCGGGCCCTAATAAGAATTCCTTCAGGAACAATAGGGACCTCGCAGCGGTAATAAGAATTCCTTCAGGAACAATAGGGACCTCGCAGCGGTCGCTGCTCGGGCCCTAATAAGAAGAATTCCTACAAAAACAATAGGGCCTCGCAGCGGCACCGCCGCCGGTGCCGCCTCTGCTCGGGCCCTAATAATAATAATAATAATAATTTTTACAAAAACAATAGGGACCTCGCAGCGGTCGCTGCTCGGGCCCTAATAACTAGAGCTGCGAGCAGCTATAAAGGGCCCTCGCAACCCGGGACACGTTGGGGTACTTGCACGTCGGGGTACTGGCACGTTGGGGAACTGTCAAATAGGACAAGGACCATCTAAAATGTTTTTGACAAGCCTTGTGTGTGCAAAGTTTAATCAAAATGCAAAATATGGTGTGCAATTCCCAAAATAAATTCAAAATGGCGGACTTCCTTTTAGGTTTAGCATACGGCTGCAGAATACTTTTTGTAGGTCTTAGACTAATAGGTATGCCTCTGAGTTTTCACAAATCTAGGTCAAGTCAAGTCATCTTTAGTTATTTCTCGCTTGAATCATCCAATCGGAAATGCTCCATAAAAATGTATAGAGGGCGCGTTTTATTGCAAATTACACAAGAAATCTCTAAAAATTCATGTTCATGACAAGTCTGATGTGTGTGCAAAGTTTCATGAGTTTTCACACATGTGTGGACCAAAAACAATAAGCAGCACTTTACTTGGCAAACAATGCATCGCTATGGCAACAGCATGTGACAAAATAAAAAACTTTCGATAACTTTGCATCTTAAACATATTAAGATGAAACACACCAAGTTTGAAGATGGTCGGATTAATTTTGTACGAGGAGTTTGTGAAAATATGACCCCTAAGAAAGGCCACAAAAAATGGCTACAAATGCCGACGGAAATCAAAATGGCGGACTTGCTGTTTGGTTTAGCATACGGCTACAGAATACTTTTTGTAGGTCTTAGGCTAATAGGTATGTCTCCCAGTGTTCATAAATCACAAAAAGTCAAGTCATCTTTAGTTATATAGCGCGCATGAATCATACAATCGGAAATGCTGCATAAAAATGTCTAGAGGGTGCTAATTATTGCAAATTGCACAAGAAATCTCTAAAAATTAATGTTCATGACAAGTCTGATGTGTGTGCAAAGTTTCATGAGTTTTTGCACATGTTTAGACCCCAAAAAAAAGCAGTACTTAACTTGGCAAACATTGCATCGCTATGGCAACAGCGTGCGACAAAATAAACAACTTTCGATAACTTTGCATCTTAAACATGTTAAGATGAAACACCAAGTTTGAAGACGGTCAGATGAATTTTGTAGGAGGAGTTCGTTAAAATGACCCCTAAAAAAGGCCACAAAAGATGGCTACAAATCCCGACGTAAATCAAAATGGCGGACTTGCTGTTTGGTTTAGCAGATGGTTCCAAGAGACTTTTTGTACATCGTGGGCTCTTATGTATGCCTCCAAATTATCATAGCGCAAGGTGAAACGTACAACCGGGAATATGCTTCATTAAAGAGGAGTTCCAACTGGGAATGCTTCATTAAGAAGGATTTTTTTCCTTTTCAAAAAGTGCATGCCACGACAACAGCGTGCGGCGAAATAAAAAGCTTTAAAAAACTTTTCATCTTCAACATCTTAAGATGAATCACACCAAGTTTGAAGAAGATCGGATAAACTCTGCAGGAGGAGTTCGTTAAAATAAGACCCCAATGAAATGGCCAAAAAAATGGCAACACGTTCCAAAGTAAATCAAAATGGTGGACTTTCTGTTAGGTTTAGCATATGGTTCAAAAAGAGTTTTTTGTAGGTCATAGTCTGTTACATATGTGTACCAATTTTCATAGCTCTAGATTAAACGTACAACCGGCAATGCTTCGTTAAATAAGAATTTTTAAACTCTAAATTTGATGCCCCGCCCCCGTCATATAGTATGTCAAAAACTTTTGATTTTTTACCATGATGTTGTCCCAGGTGTTGAGATGGTACAGCCCAAGTTTGAAGTCAATCGGGTTTACCGTGTAGGAGAAGCGGGCAAAAGTATGACCCCTGTAAATGTGCAAAAATGGGCCAAAATTGGACATTTAAATGATCATACCTCACTTCTTGTCTATTTTAGGGTACACCTATCAAAGAGGTTTTTGTTCATCTGGGTGTGCTACAGGTGCCACACAATTTTCGTAGCCGTAGGACAATCATAGCGGGACAGGGATCCGTTAAACCTATGTAGGGGGCGCTAAGGAGCCATTTTTCTGTTATCATGTATGGCGACTTTAAAATATCAAATTTTTCGCCAGGCCTGATGTGTGGGTAAAGTTTGGTGAGTTTTCGTTCACGTTTAGTGTCTCAAAAATGTGATTGTTTGCGGAGAAGAAAAATAATAATAAGAAGAATTCCTACAAAAACAATAGGGCCTCGCAGCAGTCGCTGCTCGGGCCCTAATAAGAAGAATTCCTACAAAAACAATAGGGCCTCGCAGCGGCACCGCCGCTGCCGCTGCTCGGGCCCTAATAATAATAATAATAAATAATAACTAGTGCTGCGAGCAGCTATAAAGGGCCCTCGCAACCCGGGCCACGTTGGGGTACTTGCACGTCGGGGTACTGGCATGTTGGGGTACTGTTTCATAGGAAACCGTCTAAATTGCCATGCTTTGCGTTTGCAAATTTCATGGAAAGGCCAAAAATGATGCACAATTAACAAAATCAAATCAAAATGGTTTGGCACATGGCTATAGAAACTTTTTAGAGGTATTAGGCTGATAGGTATGCCTCCAAATATTCACACATCTAGCTGAATCATATAATCGGAAATACTTCATAAAAATGTCAAGAGGGCGCTATTGAGCCATTTATTGCAAATTGCACAATAAATCTCTAAAATATTCATTTTCCAGACAGGTCTGGTGTGTGTGCAAAGTTTTGTGAGTTTTCTCCCATGTTTAGACTCTCAAAAAAAGCATTTTTCTTTGCAAACAGTGCATCGCTGCGTGACAAAATAAAAACTTTTCATCTTAAATATCTTAAGATGAAACACGACAAAGTTGAAGACAATTGGGTAAGTTTTGAAGGAGTTTGTTAAAATATGACCCCTATAAAATGGCTACAAATACCAAAGTAAATCAAAATGGCGGACTTCCTGTTTGGTTTAGCATATGGCTACAGAATACTTTTTTGTAAGTCTTAGGCTGATAGGTATCCCAATTTTTACAAATCTAGCTGAATCATACAATCGCAAAAGCTTCATAAAAATGTCTAGAGGGCGCTATTGAGCCATTTATTTCAAATTGCACAAGAAATATCTAAAATATTCATGTTTAAGACAAGGCTGATGTGTGTGCAAAGTTTCATGAGTTTTCACACGTTGAGACCCCCCCAAAAAGCAGCATTTTACTTGGCAAAAAATGCATCGCTATGGCAACAACGTGCGCCAAAATAAATAGCTTTCGATAACTTTTCATCTTAAACATCTTAAGATGAAAGACACCAAGTTTGAAGACGGTCGGATAAATTTTGTAGGAGGAGTTCGTTAAAATATGACCCCTAAAAAAGGCCACAAAAAATGGCTACAAATCCCAACATAAATCAAAATGGCGGACTTCCTGTTTGTTTGAGCATATGGCTCCAAGAGACTTTTTTTGTCCATCGTGGGCTCTTATGTATGCCTCCAAATTATCATAGCGCTAGGTGAAACGTACAACCGGGAATGCTTCGTTAAAGAGGAATTTTTTAGCTCAAAATTTGATGCCCCAAGTTTGAAGATGATCGGATAAACTCTGTAGGAGGAGTTCGTTAAAATAAGGCCCCTATGAAATGGCCCAAAAAAATGGCAACACGTTCCAAAGTAAATCAAAATGGCGGACTTCCTGTTAGGTTTAGCACTTGGTACATAAAGAGTTTTTTGTACCTTGAGGGCTGTTACATATGTCTTCAAATTTTGGTACAGCCGGGAATGCTTCATTAAGTACGCAGAATTTGATACCCCGCCTCTGGTGGACTCCCTGTTAGGTTTAGTATATGGCACCAACAGGCTTTTTTGTAGGTCATAGTCTGTTACATATGTGTACCAATTTTCGTAGCTCGAGATTAAACGTACAACCGGCAATGCTTCGTTAAGTAAGAATTTTTAAACTCTAAATTTGATGCTCCGCCGCTGTCATATAGTATGTCAAAAACTTTAGATTTTTTACCATGATGTTGTCCCAGGTGTTGAGATGGTACATCCCAAGTTTTAAGTCAATCGGGTTAACCGTGTATGAGAAGCGGGCAAAAGTATGACCCCTGTAAATGTGCAAAAATGGGCCAAAATTGGACATTTAAATACTCATATCTCACTTCCTGTCTATTTTAGGGTACACATATCAAAGAGGTTTTTGTTCATCTGGATGTGCTACAGGTGCCACACAATTTTCATAGCCATAGGACAATCGTAGCGGACCTGGGATCTGTTTAACCTATGTAGGTGGCGCTCCTGAGCCATTTTTCTGTTATCATGTATGGCGACTTTAAAGCTACTCTATGTAGGATTTCCCCAAAAAATATCTTAACAATAGCCTTTTTATTTGACCATTTATGACTGAAACATATTCTAATTAGTAGATCAACATCTTCGCTGTTCACAATGGGTACTCCTACAAGCCTCTGGCCATTATTTAGGAAGCGTCCGGTCCGAATCCTTCGAATTTCCCGTCCTCTGTCTGTGGGATGTGACGTTATTCGCATC
This sequence comes from Festucalex cinctus, assembly GCF_051991245.1. Classification (NCBI taxonomy): domain Eukaryota; kingdom Metazoa; phylum Chordata; class Actinopteri; order Syngnathiformes; family Syngnathidae; genus Festucalex; species Festucalex cinctus. Next base: position 22,656,112 of record NC_135427.1, read on the forward strand.
ATCGTCAGTGGTTTCCTGTCGCGCGAAGACGGAACTAGTACGTCGGGCAAGACCGAGAGTGAACATTGGTTTGACATTTCAGCGGTGGAGAGAGTTGAGATCCGACTTGGATTAGAAAAGTGATTCACAGCTGGCTTTCTCCTCCAAACGGTAAGAAGCGAGTATCTTGACATTTAGAAAAAAATGGGTTCTTTTTCAAATAGCAGTAACCTCAAGATCGATCACTTCTCGGTCGTAACTATTGGGGTGAAAGTGAGGTGGACGGCAACATTTAGCGTGAAAGGGGCGGCAAAGTTGAATGTAATAGAACAGAATGACTTTATGAAGAACAGACGTTCCATTCCGCGGAGTTTCAATCAGGCTAAATGTCGCCTTATTTTCCTCCGTGAAAACAGCCTATTGTAGCTACATTATGCTAACGGAATGTGAACGGTACTACTGAATGGCGATAACATTCACGGCCATATCACACTAAGTAGTGAATGGGTCTATATGTTTTTCACAATCGTCAATTTCCATAGATGACAGCCCACCTTTCGGCTCATGCACAATGACGCTAGCCTGGGGGCGACATACACTAATAATGACTAGAATCAGGTTGACGTCCATCGAGCGGGGTGACTACAATATGTAACTGCATATTAACATCGGAATGAGAGAGAGAAATAAGATGCCAATTTAGTCCGTCGCGATCAAAATCTGATTGATGGCCTCATCGCTTTGATGTCATTTGATGTCGTTTGATGACGTAGGATGAAAGGAACGATAAAAATGATCGATCGAGGTCACGATCAAAGGCCGCTTTGATGACGTCGTATGAAAGGAACGATAAAAATTAGGGTTAGGGTCAGGATTTCAAAGAGAGATGAAGAGGTGTGTGTGTGCAGCATGAGGATGGGAAGATAAGATAAGAAAAGTTTATAATATATTTTTATAATCTTTAAACTAATACTCGAACACGTGGGGGGTATAGAACTACATCTCCCAGTAGGCATAGGGTTGCGAGGTGGCGGAAGACTGCATCTCCCAAAAGGCTTTGCGTTGACAGAGTGGGAGGGGTGAATGTGCGATTTTTTTTAAATGAAGAGTTAAGTGAAACCAGAGTATCTTAAACGTCTGTTTTTAAATTATAATATGACGGATATTATTATAACGATAGTATATTTTATAACTGTGAAGGATTTTATTTTTATTTAAAAAAAAAAAAAAAGTCTATTACATTCAGATAACGAACCAAGGAAGAGGAGAAGGAGAAGATCCCGATCTACAGAGAGCGGCGCTGAACGCGGAAGGAGACCCCGCCCCCCATTTAACAACGGTAATATTAATGGGATATTTTATAGATTTTGAAATAAAAGTCTTTTTAAAAAAAAAAAAAAATGTGTATATATGTAGGTAGAGAATCGACACGGAGGTGGGGGAGGAGAAGAAGAAGATCCCGATCTACAGACAGCGGTACCGAACGTGGAAGGAGACCCTTCCCTTCGATCATTACCGGTAATATTAATGGGATATTTTATAGATTTTGAAATAAAAGTCTTTAAAAAAAAAAAAAAAAAAAATGTATATATGTAGGTAGAGAATCGAATCAATGGAGAAGCAGAAGGAGGTCTAGATCTTCAGACAGCGGTACCGAACGTGGAAGACAACCCCGCCGCGCGGACGACAGTGACACTAGCAGCGGGGTGGCTAGGAGGCGTCGGAGAATCAGCCCAGCATTCTACGGACGTGCGACCGACAGCGACATCTACCGTGGGGTGACAAGGAGACGACGGAGATTCAGCCCAGCATTCTACTGTGACATCGGACGCGTAAGGAGACGGGGTGTCTATGAGGCTAAGATGATGAAACTTAAACGCATTATATGTGATCTTCTTGAATATGTGTAATATACTGTTTTAAACCCCCTCAAATATTAAACGGTAACCTTTTTTTTTTTTTTAATGGAAGGCTATAACATCGGATCGCAACATCGTGAGGGGAATTTAAATGATAATATAAGGGGGGAGATGGATCATTTTCAAAAAATTTTCAACCCTCTAGAATCTACGCTATCCCTCCCCGATTGTCCTATTTTAAACCCTAATGATAATTCGATGCTGCAGACGCTAAACCTAGGGGATGAATTAGCATTATCGCCAGCCCCATATACACAAAATAGTACACTAACGACGCAGCTACGTAACGATAAAGAAAATGTTGAACAAGTAACTGATCATTTTGACGCAACAATATCTCCTCATGAAATGCTACAAATTTATGATGAAACGGCATCAAATAGTTACGTTTTACCATCTGTATCACAATATCCGGCAGGCAATATCGTTCAAGAGGGGGGCGGGGGTATTGTCAGAAGAAGACGATCCTTATTTAACAATATAGAATTTCGTAGACGTTTATATTCACCCACCCCCGACGGACCCCGTGATTTTGCAGATTTCTATTTAAATATTGATGATAATTTGAACAAGATAATCAATGAGGTTCTTAGGTCTACTACAGAAGGGGATGTCATTCAGACGGAGCTTGTAAGTGATAATAGAAATATAAATTGTCTTTTACAACGTACGGATAATCCAGATATTCTTGTAAACGAGGTTCATAATTTACTAGAAAAACTCGTGCAATCTCACGGCGAAAACCTAACGAATAATAATATAGAAATTATATTTCAAATTGTATCCAATATGCGAGGGGGGTCTAAACGAAAACTGCTACAATCTACAAACGCTGAAATTCTAAGAAAAAAGAAGAAACACATGTACGTAACGTTCAATAAAGATAACAAGGTGTGTTTTGCTCTGGCGATAGCATACTTATTGGATGAAACATTAACGACGGATCAAGCAAATCAAAGGGCTGTCTTTTTACACGAAAGCGTCGGTCTAGGATGTGAAACAGCTGTTAGTCCATCAGACGTACATAAATTCGAATCATTTATTAAACGCAAGATTGTAGTCTTGTATAGAAATGATAGCTGTAAACCATTGTCTTTTTTTGAAACTCAATATCCGAAATCAGAGAATGCTTTGTTTGTGGTTTTCTTGGGGGAGCATTTTTACGGAATAAAACGAATCGAAGGCTGTTGAGGATATTTGTTAATATTGATGACAAAGCCATGTTTAATAGCATGTGTATACATTTGGCAAAATTGACGAAAGTGCGTGCCTGCGTGCACAGTGTGTTTCTGAGCATGCGCAAAATAAAGAGGTCAGTGAGTTCACAACAAAGATGGCGAGTGGACGTGCTTTTTTTCTCTCGTGACTGCTAACGGCTAAAAGCTAACCATTTTGGCGACTGTTACAGCGCGGACTGCTGCGAAAATGTCCAGTGCTACAAAGGCTTTATCGGAAATGCATATTTCTGCAGACAGTGCTACAAAGGGCACGACAACTGGAATACTCATTACTGCGTGGGGCATTGTAATATATGTCTTAATTCTTTATGTAAACAACAGCCGATAAAACTTATCTATTGCCAAGATTGCAATAAAACTTGTTTAAATAACGACTGTTATGTTAAACATAAAAAGCCGAGGGAAACGGGTAAGAGTAATTGCGACATGGACAAAAAATGTCTTAAATGCGGATTTGTCATATACCATAAATTAAACGATGATTCCTCAAAACATGTTGCCCTCAAACCCGCTGCGCGGTGTGTGAGGAGATCCTGTCGGATAATGGCGAGGCGATAGTTGATCCTCATCAATGCTTTATGCCGCCTTTAAAACAGGCCTCAATGTGTAAAATAATAATCTACTATGATTTTGAAACGAACATAGATCAGGATGGAAACCATAAAGCATACCTAGTCTGTACAAAATCGGGAGTTTTCGAAAACATTAGAGAGGGACAGATTGCGTTGAACGATTTATTGACTATTTTAGAAACCCTCGTTTTAAGAACGCGACCTTTATCGCTAGAGCCTTTGATTCATACATCTTAACAAAATGATCGAGTTGGGTATTACCCCCGAAATTATTATGCAAGGTAGCAAAATTATCTGTTTTATAGATGTACATTATAAACTGCGATATATCGATTCAATAGCTTTTCTCAGTATGGCCCTTAATAAAATGCCTACTTCTATGGGGTTTGAGGATCAAATGAAGGGGTACTTCCCCCACTCATTTAGTTCCCTAAAGCATTTAGATTATGTAGGCGTTTATCCAGACCCAAAATATTATGGGATGGAACGCATGACAAACCCCCAACGAGCCGAATTTTTAAAATGGTACGAGAAAGCATCTAAAGGCGTCTTTAATTTCGTGGAGGAATCTTTAATGTACTGCAAAAACGATGTAAACATTTTAGAGATGGGCTGTGAGCGATTTAGGGAGGAGTTTTTAAATAGTACAGGTGTAGACCCTTTTAACACTATAACAATCGCATCGGCGTGTATGAAGGTTTTCAGAACTAAATTTCTACTTCCTAAAACTCTAGCGATTAGTCCGACAGATCATTAAAATCAACGGGTTAAGACATTCTCGCGCGACTCGATCCAATATCTATTGTGGATAATGCATAGTCAAAATATAGACATAAGACACGCTTTAAACGGAGGCGAAGTTAAGATCCGGCAATATTATGTCGATGGTTATGCAAATATAAATGGTAAGGACTGGGTATTTGAATATCTAGGATGTTTTTATCACGGATGTGTTGAATGTTTTGACCCCGCCAAGATTTGTCCGATGACTAAGAAACCTTTCGCAGAAAAATTAGAAGCGTGCGAAAAGAAAATGCGCAATCTGATTTACAAACACGACGTACATCTTATTGTTATGCGCGAACATGTATGGAAGGAAATGACAAGTTCTGATCCTGAGATAAGAGAGTTCTTGCGTAATTCAAAATTCCCTGAACCTCTTGACGCACGCGAGGCTCTATTTGGGGGTAGAACAAACGCCTTTGTTTTGCGTTATACCGCGGCGGCTAACGAGCGCGTTTTGTACGTGGATGTTACTTCGTTGTATCCTTTTGTCAATAGCACCTGCTCATACCCTCTGGGTCATATTCGTATTATTTATAAAGATTTTGGAGATCCGAGGCAATACTTTGGTTTTATCAAAGCCACAGTCAAACCACCAAGAGGGCTGTACTTTCCGGTACTGCCCTATAAATCTACTAAAGGTGAATTGATGTTTACACTTTGTCGCACCTGCGCAGAAATAATCAAGAAAGCGAATGTAAGCATAACGATGAGCAAAGAGCGCTGTCGGGCGTGTGGGTGAGTTTCGAATTCATTAAAGCGCTCGATTTAGGGTACACAGTGTCACAAATTGACGAAGTATGGCATTTTGATAAGATGAGTAATGACATTTTTCTTTTTTTTTTCTCTTTTTTTTTCTTTTTTTTTTAAGAGCTCAGAATTGTTCATTCGGTAGTCTTACCGATTCAACGTCTTATCATCATTGCTCTTTTTTTTCTTTTTCTTTTTTGTGTGTGTGCGTGCGTTTGCGTGCGTGCGTTTGCTTGCGTGCGTGCGCGTCCGTGCGTGTGCGTGCAAATACGTATAAATTTATACTCATTAATTCACCTAAAGCCTTATAAATATCCCATTACCCTTCGCCTTAACCAGGTACTTCAGAATCTTGCCAGAGTCGTGAAGTTTAAATGGTCAGGAGACCAGAGAAAAGGTCAGAAAAAAATAAAGAGAAAAGAAAGATAAATCAAAGTGAAATCCAGCACCGACCAAACACTTCCTGCCTTCCCCATGATTACAAAATCAAAGTCTTACGCCAACCCCGGAAGCCTCTAAATTCCAGCAAATTTAGCTAGATCTCAAGAGACCAGAGGAAAAACTAAAGAGAGGAAGGAGGGAAGGATCGATAAGGCAGAGTGAGATCCATAGAAGCCAGTACATCCAATCCATCAAAGTGAAATCCAGCACCAACAAAACCCCTCCTGCGTGGTTACAAAACCAGAGTCTTATGCCAACCCCAGAAGCCTCAAACTTCCAATAAATTGAGATCTCAAGTGACCAGAGGAAAAACTAAAGAGAGGAAGGAGGGAAGGATAGATAAAGCAAAGTGAGATCCACAGACACCAGCACCCACTGATTCAAGGGGCTGTGGGAAGGAGAGGCTACTTCTGTTGAGTTTCAGTAGATGCTGGTGCGACGGATCTGGCATGCATAAGGACCACCACCAAAGAAAGCGAGCAGGGGCAGCCAGGCACTGCAGTCCATCCCCTCTGATGGCTCCCCGCCCCAACTCACCCCTCCCCTTGGACATGAAGTGCATTAAAATTGGAGGGGAGTTGAAGGGTGAAGACGGTGTTTCCACCCTTCCCCACCCCACCAAGAAATGTGTTGTGTGCCCTATGTGTATATTTACAAAGTGTATAGTGCAAAACTAGTGAAGTGAGTAAGAGGAGCGACCAGCGGGGCCTCACTCAACCCGGCGGGTGTAGGTGGCACGCCCGTCCCCCAGCACCCCCCACCCCACCCATCTGGCACCACAATAGGACCGGCCTCCGGAGCCCGCCCGGGGCGCCAGGAGTTCTACCGGAGTGGGGCAGGCCTCAAACCCCCGCCCGGCCCCCGGAGCCCGACGCCCGGGCCGGGGAGGGAGCCCCAGGCCCAGGGAGAGGGAGGGGGAGGGGGCGGGGGGCATACAGGGAAGGGGGGAGGGGGAAGCGGGGGGAAGACGACAAGAAGGTGAAAGGGCGGCTGCAGGGCAGGAGGGGGGGGGGGGCGACAAGGGAAAAGGGACCGGGAAGCAGAGGAGGATGGGCGGGAGGAGGCGAGGAGGGAGAGGCGACGGGGGGGAGGAAGGGGGAGGGGAGAGGGAGCCACGGGGCACACCAGAGGCCCACCCGACCCGAACCGCGCCGCCGGGCACGGAGCAGCGGACCGCGCCGGGACGGCGCCGCCCCGGGCACCAGGGAAAGCACCCCAACACCGCACCCCACAGGGGGCCCAGGGAGCGGCCAAGACAACAACCGCTACCGAGCAGACAACGGGGGGGGGGGGGGGGAGGCGGGGGGGGGGGGCAGAACCACCCCCGCCCGACCACGGGGGACGGCGTCGAGAAAATTGACTAATTAGCATGCAGTAACACCAAGTGTTGATGCTTAGTGCCCACTAGAAATAACTCTTAAGGAGTTAGTGAGTATAGTGTCGTCTAGTGTGGTGTGCTCGAGCCCACTAGCAGCAACTAGGTTCCTGACTATATAAAAATAAAAACAATCAGATACAAAATACCAAATACAGAAGCAGCGAAAACAGAAGTTGTAACGATGTGGTGGCTCTCGTTAACAGGCAGAATCTTGGCAGGATTAAGTTGCCAAATTAAGATTAAAATATTCTATGTACATAGACCATATTTGTTTAAATCTTGATACTTGATTTTTATTTAAGGCAGAGATTTTTTCCATTGAGATATAATTTATTAGTAAGTTTAACCAGTGGTCGATATTTAGAGATTGTTTATTTTTCCAATTGACAAGGATTATTTTTTTAGCAATAGTAAGGGCTATAAATATAGATTGGGATTGTTTACATGGTAGCTCCGTTATTGTTAAGTCACCTAGTAAACACAATCTTGGAGATAAAGGAAGCCTACAGTTTAATATATCAGCGAGCTTTTCCAAGATTTTAGTCCAGAAATGCAGCACTGGAGTACATGACCATAAAGCATGAAGATAAGTATCGGCAGTGTTTTGTGAGCACTGGAGACAAATGTCGGAGTCAGAGAGTCCCATTTTTTTCATCATATATTGTGTAATATATTGTCTATGAAGTATCTTATATTGGATAAGTTGCAAATTTGTCTGTTTGGTCATTTTAAATACATTTTCACAGATTTGGGTCCAAAAGTCTGGTTCCGGAACTATAGACAAGTCTTTTTCCCATTTTAAAGTCGGTAAATACGTTTTATTTGTGTATAAAAATAACTTATATATTTTTGATATTTTCTTTATTGTTGTTGGAGAAAGCTTTATAATATCTTTAGCTAAGACAGGCAGTTGGAGCGTATCCTGAAGTGTTGGGATTTGTTTCTTAACCATATTTTTAACTTGCAGATAATGTAAGAAATTTCCATTTTTTATTTCATATTTCTGGACCAAGTTTGTATACGATATAAACTTATTATCTGAGAAAAGATGATGAAGGTGTGTAATTCCTTTCTGCTCCCATAAGCTTAAATGGAACGACTGATTATTAAGTTGAAAGTCGGGGTTATGCCAAATGGGAGAGAGCCCACAGGGCGCCAATTGGGAGTTTGTAATTTCTAATGCCTTCCACCAGGCAGTCAGGGTGGCGGCTATCATTGGGTTTTTAAAACAATTATGTCGTTTTATTGATTTTGTAATAAAGAGTAAATCTAACAGTCTAAGATTATTACAATCCTTCTGCTCCAATTCCAACCAACAGTTAGTATCTCTGTTGGGTTGTGTCCATAGCACAAGATATTGTAGTTGATTAGCTATATAATAGTACATAAAGTTTGGTGCCTCTAAATCTCCTTTAGATTTACTTTCCTGAAGAGTAGATAGACTAATTTTAGCTTTTTTTTTATTCCAATAGAATTTTATGATAGCAGAGTCCAGCGATTGGAACCAGTTAGACGTAGGTTTAAATGGAATCATTGAAAATAATTAATTAATCTTTGGTAAAACTTTCATTTTTATAGTAGCTATCCGTCCTATTAAAGAGATCGGAAGATTATTCCAGCGCTCCAGATCACTACGGATACTGTCCAATAATGGTAAAAAATGTAAAGAAGTTAATTCAGTTAACTTTGGTGAAATTTTAACACCTAAGTATTTTAAATTACCTGTAGGAAAGGAGTAGTGTGGATCCTGACTTGTAGGATTCCATGAATTTTCTGTGATAGGTAATAATGTTGATTTTGTCCAGTTAATAGAGTAATCTGATAAGTGAGAGAATTTAGTTATTAAGTTAAATGCTTCCCCTAGCGAGATAGCAGGTTCTTCTAAATAGAGTAATATATCATCGGCATATAGATTAATTTTATGTTCTATTGTCCCGGAGTGGATTCCTTGGATCCGTCTATCCTGACGTATAGCTATTGCAAGCGGCTCAATAAATATAGCAAATAATAAAGGAGACATTGGGCACCCTTGTCTTGTTCCCCTTTGTAGAGTAAAACTCTGTGATGTAATCCCATTGGTAGTAACTGTAGCTTTAGGAGAATCATATAATATTGAGACCCATTGAATGAATGACTCCCCGAAGCCGAATTTATTTAAGACAGCAAAGAGGAAGGACCAGTTAACTTTATCGAAGGCTTTTTCTGCATCCAGCGAAATAACAACTGCCTTTTTATCATACCGCTGTGACATACTAATCAAGTTAAAGAGCCTCCTAATATTATTAGTAGAATGACGACCTTTAATAAAACCTGTTTGATCGCTATGAATAATTGTCGAGATTACTGTCTCTAGTCGAGATGCCAAGGCCTTAGCGATAATTTTAATATCGGTATTAATTAGTGATATCGGTCGGTAACTTGACGGGAGGGTGGGGTCTTTTTCTGGCTTTAATAAAAGTTTAATTGCTGCTATATTCATATCTTGACGTATATCACCCTTACTTTTAATTTCAGTTACTACTCTTAGAAATAATGGAGCAAACATTAACCAGAAATGTTTAAAAAATATAGCCGGATAGCCGTCTGGACCAGGTGCTCTGCCATTAGGCATACTGTCTAAAGCACGATACAACTCATCTATAGTAAGCGGGGCATCTAGAATATCTTTATGTTCAATAGATAACTGAGGTATATTTAAGCTATTTAGGAATACCTCAATATGTTCAGGGTTAGGTCTATTAATTTCTGAGTATAGATTTCGATAATAGTTATAAAAAATATGGTTAATTTCTTTTGGTGATTGTGTGCATTCACCATTTATATCTTTAATAGCCGTTATAAGAGATTTTTCCCGATTCCGTTGAAGTTGATTTGATTTATTATTATGTTCAAAATTATTATATCTCAACTGTTGTATTATAAACTCTGTCTTTTTAGATAACATGTTATCTAACTGTATTTTTATATTCTGTAGTTCTATCCATATTTGATTATTTTGGTTTAATGCATATTCATCCGTTAGTTGTTTAATTTTATCTTCCAGGTATTTTTCTAATTTTTGATCCTGTTTCTTTTTATAAGTTGAATATGATATAATTTTCCCTCTAATTACCGCTTTTCCTGCTTCCCAGAGAAGAGATGGAGATATATTTGGAGAGTCATTTATTTCCAAAAAATCTGCCCACTCCCTTCTAATAATTTTATCAAACTCTACGTCTTTCAGTAATGACATGTTAAAACGCCATATCGGGGGAAGTTTAAAGGTAGAGTCAATTTGTAGAGTGAGAGAGACTGGTGCATGATCACTTATAATTATAGAATGTATTTTTATAGCAGTTTTATCAACAATAGAATTATTTGTAAGGAAAAAATCAATTCTTGAGAATGATCGGTGCACCGCAGAGAAGAAAGTAAATTCCTTCTTAGTTGGGTTTTGAAGTCTCCAGCCATCGCTGAGGCCAAAATCCTCCATATATTCATCTATTACTTTAGCGGATCGTAATCGCCTTGTATATATCTTATTATTAGAACGATCTATTAACGGGTTTAAGACCGTGTTAAAATCACCTCCAATAATAATAGTAGAATTTGTTGCTAAATCGAGTAACCGAGAGAAAAATTCATGGAAAAAATCCGGGTCATCATTATTTGGGGCATATAAATTACCAATTGTATATACTTTATTAAATATAGTTACCTGGATAATAATATATCGGCCCTCTAAATCTGTTACTATATTATTTAGAGTAAAGAATAAATTCTTATGTATAAGTATAGAGACACCTCTTTGTCTACTATTATAGGAGGCAGAGTAAACTTGACTAAAATTTTTATCTATAAATAATTTTTCTTCTGATTTTTGTAAGTGGGTTTCTTGTAGGAGACAAATATCTGCCTTAAATTTTGAGAGATGGTCTAAAATTTTTATTCTTTTTGCCTGGGAGCGAGCGCCACACACATTCCAGGAGACCAGAACTAATTTCTGCATACGAGCAATATAGACTCAGTCTTATGTATACATCTATATAAGCTGCTTATTAATATTAACATATTGTAGGATAGCAAAAGAGTAATTAGGCAATTTATATAATTTATATAAAGAGAGAGATAGCAAGTAGATAAGTATAATAGTGAAGAAACGAGGGGGGAAGTGAGTGTGAAGGAAATCTGTGGGGGATTCAACATAACAATACACCAGTAAATAGTGACCTAAGCGAGATTATTATTTTTAGTATTATTATTATTTTTATTTTTTTAAGAATATATTTTTATATTATTATTATTATTATCATTATTATTATTATTATAGCCTATACATGATATAAATTCATATTCTCAGTTTCGTAACCCATTATCCATACATATACATACATATACATACACATATACATACATATACATATATATACATATATACACATATACATACACATACATATACATACGTCAAATAATCACACAATACTCGGCTCTACCAATTATCAGTTAGAACAGCCAAGGGGTCGAGGTTGGGTTTCGGAATAGCTGGCCGTCGATATATAATTTATCAACGACCATCGAAGTCCGTTTACCCTCCTGTCTATTTTGTTTCATTATAGGAAACAGTACTTTTCGCCGCTCGTTTATCTCTCTTGGGAATTGATCATTCATCCCGAAAGATGTCCCTTTGAGCTCCCGTCCTTTACTTTTTACCAATTCTTTATGTTTAAAATGTTCGAACTTAGCAATAATAGGACGGGGCTTATTGCCCTTACGAGCTCCGAGCCGGTGTACACGGTGAAAAGAGATATTATTTACCGTCTCCTGAGGGATCTTTAGCGATAATGTCATAAATCTTTTAATCTCGCCCTCTGGATTATCTGGGGTATTTTCGGATATACCTGAAAATATTAGATTTTTCCGCACACTACGGGATTGAACATCTAAGACCGTTTCCTTTAGCATTTTATTTTCCTTTTTAATCGTCTCCAACTCGGCTGTGACAGCGACGAGAGAGGAGCGTAGCTCGGAATTATCTCGTTGGAGATCGCTTACCTGTTGGCTAACGAATTCCAAACTTGCCTTTAATTCTTTGACGTCCTCGCGGATAAGACAGAGGACGTCAAGTTTTTTATTTATGGAATCCAGCATGCTCACCGATACGTCGGCGGTTACTAAATCGTCCGTGTCTGTTGACGAGTCATTTTTCCTTTTTTTCGAAGGATTATCACGACTAGCCGCCAGATCATCCATCGCGCAGCTATAAAAATAATCGTCAATAAAGCGTTCGAGGTCGTCCACACTGGATAATATTTCCGATCTTTCTTAGAAAAGAAAAAAATCGAATTTATCTAATCATTAAATTCGGGTTTAATTAGAAATATAAAGCTAATTCTATTTTAGCAGCAGGACGCCGCCATGTCAGATTTTCCCAGTCTCGCTACCGGTCTCGCGATAGTCACAGCATCTCGCGATAGTGCCCATCTATTCTCTAAGTAATGACATTTTTAAACAATATATGGACACTTTTCTCAAGGGAAAACAAGAGGCTTCCGGGTATCCCTCTCACGTCGTCAGTGAAGAGGATAAACAACAGTATATCGACGACTATCACAAAAATCAAGGTATTCAACTCGAAGCTGCTAAAATAGCATTTAATCCGGCAAAAAGACAGGTGTCTAAATTATGTATGAACTCTCTCTGGGGCAAATGTAGACAGAGTGACAATTTAAATAAAACAGAAATTGTTAATAATTCTGATCGTTTTTTTCAATCTGCTGTTTTCGGGGGTGTACGAAGTTAAGTTTTTCCATTTCCTCAATGACTGAGTGTCGCTGATACAGTACAATTACAACCAAAACTGTCAAATACCGTCTGCCAAGTCAGCTAATATTTTTGTAGCATGCATGACAACCGCTTACGCGCGCATGTTAATGTACGCGTATCTGGAAAAGCTGCAAACTAGAGTGTTATATACAGACACAGACAGTCTAATCTATTCGGTAAAAGAGGGTGAGGACATGCTTCCTATAGGTGATTTACTCGGACAATTGACGGATGAACTTTGTGGCGATAGTATCCAAGAATTTGTCTCAGCAGGACCAAAGAGCTACGCGTACAGAACCAGGGATAGCGGGAAAACTGTAATGAAGGTAAAAGGTATTACCCAAAATGTTGACACCTGTCATCGCGTCAATTTTGACAGCATCAAGGATTTGGTGAAGGGATACATTAGTACCAAGGGGGCGCGGTCAGATGTTATCAGCACCCCCCAATTCAACATTATACGTGATAAGAAGGGGTTTCATCTGAGAAACACATCATTTATGAAAAAGTTCAAGGTGGTGTATGACAAACGACGTCTGCTATCCGATGGTTATACTCTTCCATTCGGTTATTAAAGCGATACTGTGTTTTATTTGAGGAGGGGAAAAAAAGAAAATGGAAATGACCCAAGTTGATTTTGATCCTAGATTGCAAGTACCTTTTTCTTGTCTGATATCCGGGCCTAGCGGACGTGGTAAAACCTATTTTGTTAAAAGTGTTTTGGAAAATTGTGAACATGTGATGCAAAGATCCCCTGAGAATATTGTATTTTTTTTTCATCGAACCAAACGTTGTATGATGACCTTGCAAAAGTGAATAAAAGATTAAATTTGTGCGTGATTTGCCCGAGTCGTTCGATGATGAGAATCTGTTTCCAAGCCATCAGAGTCATCTGGTCATCCTGGACGACCTCATTTTCCAGGCATCCGACAATCCCGAGGTGGTAAAAATATTTACACAGTATAGACATCATAAAAATATGAGCGTTATGTTGTTGACGCAAAACATTTTCCATCAAGGCAAATACAGTAGAATAATCAGCCTCAACACCAATTATATGGTATTGTTTAAAAATCCTCGTGATAAATTACAAGCTAGTATACTGGCTATACTCCGGTCTCCTCCCACATTCCAAAGACATGCATGGCAGGTTAATTGGGCGCTCCGAATTGTCCCTAGGTGTGCTTGTGAGTGTGGATGGTTGTTCGTCTCTGTGTGCCCTGCGATTGGTTGGCAACCAGTCCAGGGTGTTCCCCCGCCTACTGCCCAGAGCCAGCTGAGATAGGCGCCAGCAGCCCCCGCGACCCTTGTGAGGAATAAGCGGTCAAGAAAATGGATGGATGGATATACTGGCTAATCAAATATTCCCTACAAAGAAAAAATATTTTCTAGAAAGTTTTGAAGACGCCACGAGAGAAGCTCACGGCTATTTATTGGTAGATTTAACTCCGACGTGTTCAGAAACGCTTCGTCTGCGCGCTCAAATACTACCTCATCAATTCCCTGTAACGTATATCGCTAAAGGTTGAAATGTCGAAGCTTTTGAAAAAAAATAAACCGCTATTGAAATCTCTCTGCAATGCGATCCCTAAGAAACGTATTGTTATACTACGTAAAGCCCCGGATAGTCTAAAGCGCTCTGCGAGATCGCTTTGAATCTATTAAAAGGGCACATACCTCTAAATCCTTCTCAGTATAAGAAATTGAAGAGACAAAAGAAGTTTATCCGAATATTGGCGGATAAAAAAAAAGTCTGAAACATAAAAAGGCATCGTTGATTCAAAAAGGTGGATTCTTGCTCCCTCTACTGGCCGCAATCGCACCAATCCTTGGAAGTCTAGTTGGCGGTTTAGTCAATAAATAATATGTTATGGGCTTGAAAAATACTCAGAAAATGTTTCTAGTCTCTCCGCGTGAAATGGTACGTTTCAGCAGACCTGCACCGACAATCCGTGACAAAGCGGAACATGATTTAGACACAAAGATGAGAGATGTGCTGGAAGATGTTTCATTGGACCAATATGAAAAAATTAAAAAGTATCAAGTTCTGATGCAACGTTATTTAGGTCTCCTTAAACAAAGAGACGCGGAGCTAACCCCAATGACGCTAACTAACCCCGAAGAGAGTCGCGGGTAAATAATAATAATAATATTAATAATGATGATGATGATGATGACAAACGAGGACGTGCCGATATATTATATTCTATTCCATCCCGACATCGTAAAAACGCCGAATATATTTTGGGAAAACTGGCGCCCCACGGGAAGGTTTGGAACCCTCGAGGCGAGTTTATTTTAAAGGGTAAACCCATCAACGGATCTCACATGAGCGATTTACTCAGCTATCTAACCGTAAACGGTAAGAAGATAGTCGGTCGCGGCCCTCGCGGCTGGATGGATTTTTTACACCCGCTTTATGAACTCAATATACCGGAGACTGCCGTTTCTAACCCTTACGCCAGAGAACAGTTAAAACGTCTAAAAAACAATTCTGCTATAACGGCTGAGAGTGATGACGCTGAAAAAAAGAAAAATAAGAAAAATCGCCCTACGATTAAGTGGGAGGGGTTTTAATAACGTAGTATATTGTTATTATTTTATAAATGTATACCCATGATAAAGAAAAACGCACGTACGACTTTGTATCTTTTTTATATGAATTTTATTAAATAAAATTTTTATTTTTTTTAAAAAGACGTTACAGACAATAGCATTTTTTAAACTCGCTTAGACAACACGTCGTCAGACCACTGTGACACGTTGTCATGGGAACCGTCGCTCGTCTTCTAAAGAATGCTGAAACCATGGTGTCATTTCCGATGACATCATCGTTGTAACACGTTAACACGTCCGTGTAAGATTTACCGCATCCTCTTAAACTTAGGTAGAAAATACAATGTTGACCGCAGACGGTAGATAGCTCGCGTTGTAATTGACGATCGTGATAGATTACACGATCTGAATATTTAAAAAAAAAAAAAGAGTGTATGCTTTGGGGATAATATGCAAAATTGGGGGGAAATCCGTATGAATCAAAAAAAGTAGCAGTTCCTTTTTCTTCCAGAGACAGCGCTAACCAATGCTCCCCTGGTTTGTTACGGGGATATGTATTAACGATATAGTAAGAGGGGATAGAGGGAGCTATTATGCGTGTCAACTCATCTGAGGCGATAAATTTCCTTGCATGCGTTTCATCACGCCGTCCAACTGCCTTCCGTTCATCGTCTCAGTAATAGTCCATCAACACCTCCCTTTTCGAGTTAATTTCTAAAATAGTCGTAACACGCATAAACAATCATAGTAGCAGTAAATGGTAACGGCGAGCGAAAACGCATCTCTAGTCGAAGCGTCCCGCTAGAAACCGCCGATAGAACGCTGTTGTCGTCGTTTGGGTTTAAATTAAAGGCAAATAGAGCATAGCCCTGTCTGAAGTCTTCATGGTTTATACTCAGCGGTAAATCTTTTAAAAACCTCCCCGTCGACGAAAACAAGTTATGAAACTCGCGTACTGCGTTCGTAAATTGGGGTTGAAACGCCTTAGCCGGAATCTGACGACCTTCCTGAGTGAGAGCCAGATATTCGATATCAAAGTGGGCAAAGTTAAAAGGATTTAAATTCACCCGGCCTACAAAAGCGTTGTGATTGACTAGCGCTAAAACCACATACTTTGGCGTATGCCCCCAAAAAAGATTATCTTGGTGACAGATCCTTGAGAGCTGGGGGATAGAGTAAGTCTTCACATTAATTCGTGAAATGGGGTAAAGAGCATTGTTTTTGTGGAGAGCCGCCGCATGACCTAAAGAAACGGCCGGCGCTACCGCTACTTTTTTTTACAAAAAGGGAGGCTCCTAATATCTTCAGACAACAATTAGTATCGGGGGGACCCATTAAACAAAAATCATCGTTAGCTCTTGTTAGCTTTAGCCTTAGATCCACATTATTTAAGAGGTATCTCTCGCAAAAGAAAATAGAGTGAATATGTCCTACGAGATGAAACTCTCTCGATCCTTCGATTATTTTAGCTCTATGAAACAAGCCTTCTTTACATCGTTTCCTGTGAGAGCTGTTGAATCCATCCGTCCTCCTGTGTCTTTGTAAAACATGGCTGTACTAAATTGGCTTTTGAGAGTATCCTCTGAAAAGTTTAATAACATTTCAATTATAGATCTGTAAGGATGAGTCGCGCTTGATTGAGAGATGAGTCTATCCCCTAATGTAACATCTACTTGGGAAAAGATTGTGTTTAACGGGTAGTTAATGATGCCTACGTGATCGGTGGGGGCCAGATAAGAGCCGTCTCTGTGTGTTACCCGCAAACGCAGGTGAAGCATTGTGGCCGAGAGGTCCATATATTTCACACCTTCACCAGGGAGATAAAATTCAATAGGACCCTGTTCTGTAATAGCCGATATCGGAGAGATTTCGATATATTGACTTTGATCTATCGAAAGTTGCGTCAACGGTGGTGAGAACAAGTCTAATTCTGATAGAGTGCATTCTTGCGACTTGTGATGTAAAAGAGCCATTTTCGTCAGATTATTTAAGATAAAATATCAGCGTTGTTTCTTCGATGCTTCCTTCTCGGAACTGATTTTCTTCTAGCAACTAATTTTCTTTTTGTACCCCGTCGAGGCTTTTTATGCATCGTTAGTCTCTGACCTATCGGCCTCTTCGATGGCCTGCGCGTCAAAACCATTAAACCGGATCCGTCTTGATTCATGTCTCTACGCTGTATTCTTTCTATAGCACGTCCGGCTACATCCATAGCGATGTTTTTAGCCGCCGATTGCAAGTGAGGTTTCGCTACTGTAAAACCTTTTTTGACCAAAGGTGCGACGAAGCGGAATAGTTTAGAAAAAATGGAGCCCAAACCTCGTCCATATTGCACGGGGGCCCCGTGAAAACCCGGAAGCGACCCCCCTGCTTAGGATTCATAATAATTAACAAAACGATACACGTCGGGATGTGTTTCCATCATGACCATATTTTATTTGGTTGTTTTTTTTACCTCGGCTTAAAATGCAAGGTAATAATTATCTTTCCGTATTTAAAATTAACAGGTTGATTCTGATCCGTCTTAATATCAATCGCTATATCTTCAATATGTCTCCTGCTGATAGGTAGGTAGTAGGTAGGTAGGGATACGGGGTTAAAAGTTTTAAATATAAACTCCCCGTATTTCCCTTCGATCGGGACAGTTCTCAGTAAAGGAGCATAAGTATCACCCACCGTTTGATGTTGGACTACATTTGTATAAAGGTATAAATGATACTGACCCGCCTTTATATCTGCCGGGTGCGGAGCTTCCGACCAATTAATTTTATAGTAAACCATTGTTCTTCCTTCATACCGAGTATGTAAGCCAACGGTGCGTTAAAACAAATCTTATATCTTCCAGTCGTCGTCATCCAAAGAAATTTCCGCATATTAGGATTGTAATAGAGTAAAATTTGATTGCCTATTTTTTGTTTTATAATATTCAGAATCGCATCTCGTAGCTTATCAAGATCCTCATATTCCCCCGCTAGAATATCTAAGGTGTATGATACAGAATTTGTTTTGTCAGACCCTCTAACTGACTCGGGGGTCTTCGCATCCTTGGTTTTGGAAGCCGTCATATCCTTTATAAAAAAAAAAAGTAGTCTGTTTTTCTGGTACGTTTATCCAGCTACGCGGGTATGAAATCACAGTCACAGCCACTTGCCAGCTTCCTTGGAGATCAATGTGTTGGGCCAAATTCACTCTAAACTGTGAAATTGTGTTGTCTGCATACACATCAGCACTGGCGTTAGAAGGTAGCGTAACATAGAATCCGCCATCATGCAAGGGATCCATACCGGCGACTGATGCAATTTATATTTGTAACTCTTCTAAACGTCTACAATCTGAGAAGCGGCGATCCAACTATCAAATTTAGAAGGCCAGCCCTTCCAGTGAACAAGGATTCTCGCTGACCTCTCACCGTACGTCTTTTAATAATTTTCTCGATGTGAAACGTTCTATTTTTCTCTACATTTACTTTTTGTAATTCCTCCTCATAAAATGAACCTTCTATGACGTCCCCGTCGTAATCTGCAAGCTTGTAGACAGGTGGCGCTCGTGGGATACATTCCACTATTGTAAATAACTCATCCGTAAAACTCTGTTCACATTTCTTATCAAACACCCCTCTCAATTTAGATATCCTTACTACATCTCCGATTTTAAAATTCATTTTAACTTTGCTTCCGTCTAAACTCATTTTTCCATATAAATTATAGAAAACTTGGCAGGCGCTAGTGGAATTTACGTCTATCGGCCTCATTTTGATACTCTTGTGAAAACTCGCGTTATAGCTCTTTATAAGATCCTGTAAAACTTCTATATATCTTCGTGTATTTTTTGCTGTAAAATATCTCCACATTCTAGTTTTTAAAGTCCGGTTAAACCTCTCCACTATTTTTTTTTTTTTCGCTATGTGAAAAAAATGGTTGATTTTCTTATCCTTCATTAATTTACTAAACTTTTTATTAAAAAATTCTTTCCCCTTATCTGTTTGTACTTTTGCCGGAGTTCCGGCCTCTCTCAAGACGGATTTAAACGCGTCTGTAACCTCTATAGCCGTCTTATCTTTTCAAATGAGTGCGTAAGCGCGTTTTGAGAAGACGTCGATAACTGTTAATAAATATTTATATCCATCATTAAATTCGGCCAATGCTTGCATATCACATAGATCCGCTTGAAATTGTCTCATATGACGCGATACAAAAACTTTATTTCTAGGAAAATGAATCCGCGCAGGTTTATGTAAAGAATATGTATCTTCACCAGCTAAATATTCTTTAACTATATTCCGATTAATTTTTTTAGTTAATTTATCTTGTAATTCTCTATGAAGACGATCTATTCCTCCAAAGCTAGCAGGATGCTTAGGGTCGTAATACAGCTTCTGCATATGTTTGTTTAAGGCCATCTTTTTTTTTTTTTTTTTAAATAACTTATAGCTAGGTACAGCTTGGTATTTATAGACAGACGCGATCGGCTAGTTTTTTTTTTTTTTTTTTTTAAAGAAAAACAGCAGAGATTTGGACCTTTGTGTGTGTGTGGTTGTTATACCTTTATTTGTCAATAGATGGCAATGGTGTGCTTTTGTACAAAGTTGTGGTTGTCTGTGGGGGGAGGGTGGAGCGGGGGGAAGGAAATGGCTGCGGAGACCTCGGGGTGACCTCTGTGTGTGTGGTTGTACAAACCTGTTGTCAGAGAATGGTAGAAAGATTTTTTGTAAACCAATACATATTGAAAAGTAACGAGACAGACACATTTTTTTTTTTTAATTTGCAAACGGTTACATATGAAGATATACAGCACTTTCATATAAAAAACATTTATTTATTTTTTTTTGCAAACGGTTACATATGAAGATATACAGCACTTTCATATAAAAAACATTTTTTTTTTTTTGCAAAAACGGTTACATATGGAGATATACAACACTTTCATATAAAAGAAAAAACATGCAACTTTAGCTAAGAATTAATATGACTAAGAAAGTGGAATAACACATGGGGTTGTACTTTTAAGTCGATAACACGTTGAAATTTATTCAAATCCTCAGACAGGTTAAAGGGAAGATTTTTTTCTATTTTGTACTTTGCACAATCAACATACAAGGTCATAATCGCTGCCAAATGCCCCACATTCACATCATCGTTGCACCAAACATTTAAAATCGATTCAATTGTTAAAGATATAATGGATTGGTTCATTTCGATCACATTTCGTACAACAGAATCCCACGGCTCATTAAACAACGCATTTGACAAAGATCTCACTTTTTGCATAACAGATGACATTTTTTCAAGAGACACATCGCTATCGGGTGCGTACAGAATCGATCTCTCTAAAATTTCTGCCCAGTTATGCACGCCGTAATAATAGCGAATAGTCAACTTTCGGAAAAGATTCCCCATTTTTTTTTTTTTTTTTTTACAACGTGTACCAGGTGTAGATCAGATCTATTGTTCTAGGGAGAAGAGAACCTCTCCAGCCTCTGTGTGTTACTTCTTCAATACGGTCGAACACATCAGACTCATTAGCATAATCAATCAAGATGTGTCGTGCTGCTGATGTAATCGTGGTGATATTTCCGGGATATTTCATCAATCTCAGCACACGTTGGATGGTAGAGACGAATCGACCGTTAAACAGTGTAGCTTCGATTCCTGAAAAATTTCTAGCGAGATAGAAAGATTCTTGTTCAGAAAAGATGCATGAATGTCTCGGCTGCATAAAATGCTCGGTGTTACAACCTACACAGATTTCTTTAGCATATTTCATCATCGCAAACCTCAACATGTAACTAACTGTTTGCTTGATACAATCGTAAGAAGCATCATTCACCCATTCGCCAGGCGGATAATTCCAAAATAACTTCTCCTCCTCGGCTGATCTATGTGGAATCGCGTCTGCAGCGGCGATCACCGCTATCAAATCTTCATCGGAGATGTACAGGTGACGGGTTCTCGGCATCGCGCGCCTTGGAGTTGAGGCAACCGTAGTAGCGGGTGAGTTAGGAGGGGTCAGTGGAGGAATCAGCCCATTAATCTCACCATCAATATCTCCTTCGACAACATCTTCCATGCGCGCTCCTTCATCACACGCCGTCGACTGATCGTCATCAGTCGAATGACCGGTGGCTAAATTAGCCTGTTCGTATTCCACAAGCGTCGCGATATCCTCTCTGTCAAACTCCAGCGACGCTTCTTCATCAGTTGGTGCTCCTTCATCACACGCCCTCGACTGATCGACGTCAGTCGAATGGCCGGTGGCTAAATTAGCCTGTCCGTATTCCACAAACGCCGCGAAATCCTCTCTGTCATACTCCAGCGACGCTTCTTCACCATTTGGTGCGGAGTCGCGGGAGCAGCATTGCAAAACAGCTTCCACGATGGTCGTCTCCTCTTCACCAGTCGGTGCGGACTCGCTGGGGGAAGTTTCCAAAACAGCTTCCATAATAAGCGCTCCAGGAGTCGCTCCGCCATCTTGGGTTGTTGATTCCCCGGCGCATGCGTCGTCCATCTCGCAGCCTTCGTCATCCGAGCATTCTGGACTGGATTCAATGAGAGTCGGATCCTCGTATGCTGTCTGGACGCCAACCGATACTCTGTCCGCATGCAAAGCATCTGTTTGTACACCAATCGATACTTTGTCCGCAAACAAAGCGCGTCTCAGAGGGAGGGCGTCAGGTCGAGACATTTTTTTTTAAAAAAAGGAGGTAGAAAAAAACTTTTTCTCGGAGAAAAAAAAGTTTCTGACTCCGTAACAGTTGATGTGTCTCCTTATATTAGTGAAAAGACAGCTAGAAGGAAGGTGGGAGGGATCTTGGGGGTGGGGTAATGAGGAGGGGGGATGGTGGCGGTGGGGTTCGATTGACATAAGGATGAGAGAGAGAGAGGAGGAGTCTTGGGAGAATGAGGAGTTTTTTGTTTTTTTTTCTAAAACGGCCGCTATTCAAATATCAAGGGTTTTTTCGTTCCTACAAAATTAACCCATTGACGACAAGAATAAAAGAGCTCAGTAATCTTTGCAGATTCTTTCAGACGTATCTTTTCATCCCACTCACATAATGGGATGTAAGGAGTCTATAGAACACCCCGCATTCAGTATTAAAGCATTCTAGCGTTAGATAAAAATGATCAGGATTCTTACATTTATCTAAAGGGGCCATGCAAAGCCCCCTTTTCTCCTCATCCTCATCCTCATCCCCCAAACTCTGTTCCGCATTCTCATCTTGCTGTTGTTTCATTACACAATGATCATATTCTTCGTCTTCCTCTTCCAACGTTTTCATTACACGAGGTCGAGTGGTGGTTTCACTATTCAGCATATTACAATGTTCAATCATCACTCTAAAATACCACCGTCCAAAATTCGAGGTACGTGATAGCCAAGTAAATATTAATTCCCCACCTTCTGTATAAGAAAGAATAAAATCTCTTATGACTTTCGGGATAAGTTCATTCAGCACGGCCCAGTCATTAGAATTCAGTGTAAACGGGCCGTTTGGAAAAATATTATCATTCCCATCATATTCCATGAAAAAGGAAACCTCTCCGATTTTATAATAAAATCGATACCCTCAAGAAGTATTTGCATCCAGGGCCCAGCGTACTTCCAGCGTCTCCTTTGTAGGGCGTTGAAATCTCCGTAAAAAGAGCTGCTGCGGTCCAATTCTTGGTTTTAAAGAATGTCTCACTTGTAATGTCACCAACGTTTCCATAATCATGTTTCGCGCGTCTCTCTCCAGATCTCAAGGTACGAATGTGTTCACGTCAAATTCACTCTTACAAAAATGTCTGTATCAAAAAGCCCCTCCTACATATTTTTTTTCTTTTGAAAAAAAAAAAAAAAAAAAAGAAAGAGTCAACCCTTCGTCAATCTTTTTCATTCTTTTATTCATACAATTTACTCCAATATAAGTCTGTTATTGAGTCTGTGTATGTGCGCGCGCGCGCGTATGTTTTTTAACATCTGGAAGGAAAAAAAAAAAAAGAAAGCTCATCCGCATCACCCATACACACACGCATTCTTCTAAAGTCATAAAACAATCGTCACCCCCCCACCTATTTTTTGTTTTTCTATCGCTTTCGCTAAATCTCACCTCCTCTTTCTCACCATATGCGAACAAAGAGGTAAGTCACATCTCCTTTTAAAATATGACAAAGATCTCACTTTTTGACCTTGACACCCCAATTCCTCTCTCTTGGGATGAATCATATCGGCCTACCACGACGCTTCTTACATTTTTATCAAAAGCGGTCCTATATAGTCTCCGGGAGGTCCTCCCCCTAGAGGATTATCACGGTCGATTCATTTTTCATCGTGCTACACAGTTCATATTGACAGCCAGACGACCCCCCTCCTCAGCCATTTCCTTCCCACCACCCCCCACCTTCCCCCCATCCACATGTTGCACAGGAACACACAGGCACACATACAGGCACGTACCTCTTCATCTCTTTTTTGAAATCCTAACCCTAACCCTTATTTTTATCGTTTTCTTTCCGTCATTAAAAAAGTCTTTGATCGTGACCTCTTGACCTCCGATCCATCATTTTTATCGTTCCCTTTCATCCTACGTCATAACAGGCCTTTGATCGTGACCTCTTGACCTCCGATCGATCATTTTTATCGTTTCATCCTACGTCATCAAAGGACATCAAAGCGAATAAGGCCATAAATCAAAATTTTGATAGCGACGGACTAAAAAGGCAGCTATCCTCTCTTTCACATGACATTACCTTCACAGTATTTGGGATGTTTGTAGTTTTATTATCTAAAAGTTACATTTTTGGACTTCCGGTCGGAACACCGTCGCAATGGCTGCGTGTTGAGAGAGCTCCCGACAGAACCAGTTAAGTTTAAAAATTCCCCGATTCAGACGAAGAAAACCAAGTCGACAATGATTTAAGAACGCAGGGGTGAGAGAACTACCAATAATTCTGAACCGAAAGAGTAGAAAAGAGAGCGGTGGGAGGAAATACACCGGGCGGGAGCGCTAACGATACAGTGCTAACGGAGCAAGCTAACGGGCAACGACGGTGGCAAGGCAAACTATCGACGGGAAAATGACGGATGTGGAGATAATCTTGCGCGAAATAAGGGATTTTCGCCGAGAAAACAAAGAACAATTTGATATCCTCAAAGAAGATATTTTGAAGGCGAACAAGAGACTGGATGAAGCTGAGGAGCGAATCCGAAAAGTGGAGGAAAGGGCCCAAAACACAGAAGTAGTGGTAGCAGAAATGCTAAAGCTACACGCAAACATGGAAGATAAACTGCTGGATTTGGAGGGTCGCTCCCGCCGTGAGAATCTGAGGATTTATGGAGTTCCGGAAGGTGCCGAGGCAGACTCACCGACCATGGTCGTGTTTGTGGAAAAGCTACTACGGGAAGGACTTGACGTGCCGGAGAGTGACCTGGATTTGAAGATTGAAAGGGCGCACAGGTCGGCTGGGCCGCAACCACCGAACGAAGCGCCACCACGTTCCATTATTGTTAAGTTTTTGAGCTTCGTGATTAAAGAGACTCTGCTTCGAAAAGCCTGGCAGGGGAGAGGATTTACATGGCAGGAGAAGCACATTAACCTCGATAATGACTATCCACCGTTGATCCTAAAAAAACGACGTCAGTTTGCTGAGGTTCGAAAGGCTCTGAAGGAAGATCACATCCCATTTCAGACCCTCTTCCCTGCTAGACTGAGAGTCCGATACAAGGATGGGACCAAAACATATGACACCATTGAAGAGGCAACCGAAGACATGTCAGGAAGAGGATACAACGTGACGGTCATCAGACCCCCTGAGACGCTGATGGAGCGGATACAGCGACTAACTTGGAGACAGGCAGGCAGACGGACGGCGAAAGACACCCTCAAAACAAGAAATGGAACAGGCTACAAGGAGAAGCTCAGAGCCTTCAGGAGACCAACACCCGCACCGGCTGAAAGCTGATAACCCCCCCCCTCCACCACCACCACTTCAGGAGACCAACACCTGCACCGGCTGAGAGCTGACACCCCCCGCCCACCACCACCACCAAGGACAACTAATTCAACAAACTGCCGACTGGTAACGTTGACAAAATTTAATGGTAGAGAGACACTAGAATTTAAATAGGTTCATGTTGGGTCTTCTTTTCTTTGCTTGAACACGCAATCAATGCTGAAAGGGGCCTCTCCCTCCATACGTTGGGGGGAGATCGCTCCTTTGGAGCCCACTACTGAGGCTCACCAGGGTCTTGTTCAGAGACCCCTACATTGGAAGTTAGAAAGTTTGTTTTGGTTTAAACATGTTTTTGTTTTCTTATTTGTTTTTTTTGTTATACCTCCACGGGTTCTGGAGGGAGTTTGGGAGCACAATAGTTTGATGGGAATGTATAAGGGAGCATTCAAAGATGGAGCATAGACCAATGAAAATAGCGTCATTCAATATTAATGGTGTACTCAACCCAATAAAGAGGACAAAAATCCTATCAAAACTAAAAAAAGATAATGTCCAAATAGCTTTCCTGCAGGAAACACACCTCAGTGATTCTGAGCATGCTAAGCTGAACAAATTGGGATTTAGGCACGTTTACTTCTCTTCTCATGAGTCTGGCAGAAGGAGAGGGGTTGCGATCCTGATATCCAGCGCAGTAAACTACGAACATGTAACAGAATATAAAGATAAAGAAGGTAGGTTTGTTCACATAACCGGTAAAATAGAAGGTAACTTGATAAGCCTTTTTAATGTGTATGTACCACCTGGAAGCGACTGGATCTTTTATAAACAAATATTTGATATAATGATAACTAACAGTAAAGGGACATTGATTTGTGGGGGGGACTTCAATATTAAACTAAACCCAAAATTGGATTCATCAAATGGGAGATCTGAAGCAAGGAATATTGCAAAGAAGATTAATACACTTATGAATGAAATGGGAATTGTTGATGTATGGAGAGATAAGAACCCGATTAACCGGGAATATACACATTACTCACCTGCACATCATGTCTATTCTCGAATTGATTACTTTTTCATGTTTAAAAAAGATTTGTATAGGGTGGTGGGCTACGAAATTGGTCCATCTACCCTATCAGATCATGGCCATATTTACCTGTCTGTCCACCTTGGCAATAAAAATAGATCCACATTATGGAGATTAAATACGAATATATTGAATAACGAGAAAATTAAGAACATTTTAAAAGAAGAAATTAGTGAATATTTGAAATATAATGATAATGATGAGGTGACACCACCAATACTATGGGATGCACTAAAAGCAGTGATTAGGGGTAGAATTATAGCCATTTCATCCCGTGAGAAAAAAATGAGACAGGAAAGACTGACAATTATAGAGAGTAAATTGAAAATACTCCAAAGAGAACATTCAAAGGGTTCAAAGGACGACATTAAATTGGAAATAATAAATTTAAAGAAAGAACTAGACGATTTAAACACACAAGAAGTACAAAAAAAACTTCTTTTTACAAAACAGCAATATTATGAGGCAGGAGGGAAATCATTGAGACTTTTGTCATATAGATTAAGGAAAGAACAAGCAGAAAGGACTATATACAAAATAAGGAATCCGAGAACAAAGGCAATAGAAACAAGTCTGGAGAAAATTAAACAATGCTTTTATGATTACTATAAAACACTATACTCTCAATATCAGACTGGGAGTGATGCACAGATCGAGTCTTTCCTGTCCCAACTACAGCTACCAATGGTTACAGAGGCTCAAAATGACAAATTAATGACAAGAATAACAGAGAACGAAATCAAATTAGCAATAGGTAAGTTAAAAAGAGGGAAATCTCCAGGAACAGATGGTTATAGCTCGGAATGGTACCGAACTATGCAGGAACAGCTTATACCAACGCTTGAAAAGACATTTAACTGGGTTTTGGAAAAGAAGGTAATCCCCGCTTCATGGAAGGACGCAATGATAACGGTTATTCCCAAGGAAGGGAAAGATAAGCTAGAATGTGGGAGTTACCGTCCGATTAGTCTTTTAAATACTGATTATAAACTATTTACTTCTATAATGGCAAGAAGGATAGAGGTAATATTACCAGACTTGATCCATTTGGACCAGACAGGTTTCATTAGACTTAGACAAACTCAAGACAATATTAGGAAAACACTACACATAATAAGATATGTTACTGAACAAAAATTGCAGACGCTGATACTAAGTTTAGATGCGGAGAAGGCATTCGACTCGGTAAATTGGTCTTTCTTATATAAAGTACTTGCGAAATTTGGCTTCCAATCCAACCTGATTGGCGTTTTTACTGCATTATACGATTCTCCTTCTGCCAGAATCAAGATCAATGGGGATCTTACCCACCCTTTCACCCTGGAGAGGGGTACGAGACAGGGCTGTTGTGCCTCACCACTACTCTTTGCACTGTTTATTGAGCCATTGAGTCAATGGATTAGACAAAGGCGAGATGTGAAAGGGGTGAAAATGGCTTCGGAGGAGCAAAAGCTGTCTCTATTTGCAGATGACCTATTGCTATATATTACATATCCTACACAGACACTTCCAAATTTGATGGACATCTTAAAAGAATATGGTACACTGACAGGATTTAAAATCAACATTCACAAGACTCAGGCGCTCACACTCAACTATGACCCACCGCCAGAAATGAAGAACAAATTTGATTGGAATTGGGAGGCGGATTCAATCAAATACCTGGGAGTCACACTACCAAAAGACTTTGCCAAACTGTTTGATCTCAACTTTGGTCAGTTAAATGTGAAACTTAAGTCAGATTTGCAAAGGTGGAGTGTTATTCCATTTTTGAGTCTGAGCTCAAGGATCGATTCAATAAGGATGAACGTGCTACCCCGTTTGCTTTATTTATTTCAATGTCTACCAATTACAATACCACCAAAGCAGTTCAATGAGTGGGACAGATTAATTTCAGGGTATTTATGGCAAGGACACAGAGCTAGAATTAAATACAAAACATTGCAATTGAGTAAAGAAAGGGGGGGGATGTCACTTCCATGCATACAAGACTACTACTATGCAGCTCATCTTAAACCATTAATCTGCCTGTGTTTATCAGATTACACTGCGGGATGGAAAAAAATAGAGGGAACAGTAGTGGGGAGTACCCCTATAGCTGCACTAATGGCCGATAACACGTTAATGAAGGAACTGGTTATCGATGACTCGTGGACAACTTTTCACTTGAAAATTTGGCAAGAAGTGGGAAAGCTATGTAAATTGGGGGACACCTTGAGGATATTGAGATGGTGCGCATATGATACGGATTTTACACCAAATAAGAATGATGGTAGATTTAAAACATGGATTTCCAAAGGCCTGACCACATATCATTCACTTGTCCATAAGGGAGAACTCCAAAGTTTTGAAAATCTGAGAGATAAACATGGGTTAGAAAAAGATGACTTTTATAGATATTTACAGGTCAGGCACTATTTCAATCAAACCTTAAAAGACAAGATGAAACTACAAAAACCAGGACTGTTACAGGAGGTTATACAATTACTGGAATCTACTACTTGTAAGAAGACTGTTTCTAAATTGTATAAGGGCATAAGATCATCAAAGGTGGAAAACACAGATTACATAAAGCGGAAATGGGAAAAGGAAGGGAATGTTGTTATTGATAGTAGATCATGGGAGAGGATCTGTCACTGGCAATGGAATACAACTGGGTCGAATATCTGGCGGGAATTCTGCTGGAAGAATGTTATGAGAGCTTTTATTACACCAATCCAAAAAAGATACCGGGGCACTGGAGATGCCTGTTGGAGAGACTGTGGGACAAATGGAGCAAACCACTCTCATATTTTTTGGTCCTGCCAGGTTATTGAACCCTACTGGAGAGAAGTACATGCACACATTGAGAATGTATTTGGTGAGACAATTCCCTTTAGGCAAGAATGTATGTACTTATGCGACTTGAAAAAAGACAGCTGGTCTACGAGTGACAGGAAACTGTTTAATATACTCATAGCGGCCAGTAAGAAATCTATTACAAGAAAATGGTTGAAGGTGGTTCCACCAACAGTGGAAGAATGGATAAACATTGTGCGTGATATATATGTAATGGAAAAACTGTCATATTGCCTCAGGGTTGACTTAGACAAATTTTACCGGATGTGGTCCAAATGGACTGAGTATGTGAAACCAACAAGGTCGGATTTCAACTGACGCAATATTAGGTTGTGAGGATCTTCGATCTTTATTCCTATCTTTTCTTCCTTGAACGCTTGGTAGGTGGAATAGGTTTATTGTGCTCCCCGTTTCTTTTTGTTAATTGTGTTATTTTATTATTATTTCTGTGTTGTTATTGTATATCTTTGTAATCTCTCAATAAAAAGATAATTTCAAAAAAAAAGTTACATTTTTATATTTTAACGTGATAGCAGGAACCCTGTTATTCAAAACTACGCTGTGGCATTACTTATTATTATTATTATTGTTATTATATATTACTACAGTAAAAAAAAATAATAATAAATTGCCATATGAGAACTATTCATTCATCCCTGAACAACCATTCAGTTCATGTAGACCGTGTCATTATGATTATTGTTATTATAAGACAATATTGATAATCTTATGATCAAGTATAGAACAGCAATATCATGCTCCTCTCACAAGAGAACTGTCAAAGACAGCTGCATGACACATTTCATCATGTAGTTTTCTGCCACTTGGGATGTCCCTATCAACGCAGAAAAAGGTAGAGTAAAATAACTTAAGTTTTAATAAAGTAATAATAACTTGGTTAAACAGAAATTGTTGTGGTGGACCGCTGCCAGTTTCTGCAGTTTCACGTGTTTTAAGCTTAGAGATGCGTGTATGCGCACACTATTCTCTCACCATCGCGTCAACGTGCTTCCCAGCAAAACACACGTTTCTTTCACTCTCCCTCTATCAGAGTGATCAATCGATGTTGAAAGAAACATTGTTTATGTAAGTGAAAATGCGTCTGATTATCTCCCCGAGTGGCTAACGAATTAGCTTCTGGTTGTTGCTAAGCTAAACATGCTAAGTAAGTAGATTATCCTGGAAGGCTAGCGGGGATGCAATGCAAGGCAATGCAGCTTTATTCATACAGCGCATTTAATACACAACACAATTAACTGTGCTTATCTTGGTGAAAAGTTAGATAGAGAGTCTCTTCTCTTTTAACTTACCTTCGAAGCATGTGCCTCTCGTCCTGTCTCTCGTCCGTGGCTGCGTGTGTGTGAGTCCAGCTACTGTAGCTGACCATGTATGGCTGTCACTGATTGGTTCTGGCTCTTGGACGGCTAACCAATCAGATGCTGCTATGGGCGGAACAATGCTGGAGTAAAGACTCCACAACATACAGAGCTGCGCTCGGTTGCATTCGAAGCAAAGTGACAGTTTTAAATGGATCGCTTATATCGGCCGTCAGATTAATAAAAAAGGCAGATGCCGATATGTGCTAATATGCCAAATATCGTCCCCGATTATCGGCCCATCTCTAGTAGGATACCCTAATACCAAAATATTCAATAGCTGCAGCCCTAATAATATTAATTTTGAGTTGTTTTGAGGCCCGTCCATGCGAGTTCTTTCACCAACTGCCCCTGTCAAAAGTAGATTGATTATATTTATATAAATGATTATATTAATCGTCTTCCTTCCCTCTCACCCCCACATCAACACAGTCACCACTACTAATCACCACGGAACAGGTCAGAGGGCAACTGAGGAAGCTACGACCCAGGAACTGGGGGAACCAGTAAAACAGATCTTCAACCTCAGCCTGTAGACTGGGAGAGTGCCAACACTCTAGAAGACATCCTGCATCACTCCTGTTCCGAAAAAGAACGGGGCCAGCGAATTGAATGACTTCCGACCAGTGGCACTCACCTCACATCTGATGAAGACGTTTGAGCGGCTCTTCCTCAACCTCCTCAGACCTCAGGTGCAGCACGCCCTGGACCACCTGCAGTCTGCGTCCCAGCCGGGTGTGGCCGTGGAGGATGCCTTCCTCTACATGCTCCATTGAATCCATTCCCATCTGGATAAGGGATGTGGCACAGTGTGGATCCTTTTTGGACTTCTCCAGTGCCTTTTACACCATCCAGCCCCCTCTCACAAATATGGCACTTTACTGTACTTTAATTTATTTAATTCAATCTCCAGTGTAATAACCTTATTTATTGATTGATTGAATTTTTATTTTTTATTCTATTTTTCTTCTTCTTCTTCTTATAATTATTATTATTATTATTATTATTAGTATTATTAATTCAATCTCTGGTATAATAACCTTATTAATTGATTGATTGAATTATTTTTTATTTTATTATCTGTTCTCATTGCTGCTGGACATGTAAATTTCCCAGAGGGAGCCATTCCAAAGGGATCAATAAAGTCAAGTCTAAGTCTAAGAGTCTTATGCTACGTTCTCACCAAATCCGAAAAGGCGAACTGGAACACTTCATTCGCAAGCGTTTCACCGCGTAGTGTTTTTTGAACGATTGCCACTCATTTGCGCTTTCGTGCGCACCGGAGCGGAGGAGGCGTGTCCCTTGGTGAACAAGGGTTGCTTTTAGATAAATGTCAGATAAACAAAACGGAAAACTAGAAGTGGGGGGGGTTTATATTTACCTCGATGCTGGCGGCGACTGGACAAAATGAACCAGGAAATAGTCAGACGAACATTGCCACACCCCCATTCCTATCTGACCAATGAAAGTTGTCGCAGCGGCTTCCAAGCTGACCAATGACAAGGCTTCTATCATCGGTTGAACGGAGGACCCCGCCCACACAACACAGAAAAAGATTCGCAACCAAAAAACAGGTTTCAATCAAAAAACAGATTCGCAACCAAAAAACAGATTCGCAACCAAAAAACAGATTCGCAAACAAAACGAAAAAAATGTTTGCAAAAGATTTTATTAAAATACAAATCCATGTTTGAAATGTTTTTTTTTGTTTGCAAATTTTTATTTTATATGAAAACCCTTTTTTGTTTGATTAAAATTTATTTGAGGTTGCAAATCCCCTTTTTGTTTGATTGAAATTTTTTTTTGATTGCAAATCCCCTTTTTGTTTGATTGAAATTTTTTTTTGTTTGCAAATTCCTTTTTTGTTTGATTGAAAATAAAGACACAAATTTCTCTCCATAGAAGTGGAGCACTTTTAGCGAGTCAACAAAAAGTGGCCGCCGCCAACTACTTCCACTTCTTTCCTGGGATAAAACAGCCGTATATATATATATTGTCAACTTCCGCTTACCCGCAGGACTTAAATCGGGAAATATGTCCTGATCGACTCTCCAATTAAAGGGTTAGAAATTCCCCTTTTTCCTCACCAGCTCTAAGGCGTCAGCGTGAGGAGACGGGAATTCAATAAGCCGATATATCAAAGTGGATTCACCTAGGTTTGTTCACTGTCATCTTATCATGAGGCCAATCCGTTTTCATACACCTATCAATCCTGAGTGAGTAACCACACACACAGAGCCCAGGAATGCTAGCATGTACACCTCACTTCATTGGCAGCTCCACTTCTCTGAGTTGTTTGCATTTGTTATTGACCTAGTAATTTAATAATCCTTGTTAGGATCATACGGATTTGTTACATATCAAGCAGGAGTATTTGACTTATATTAATACAGATGGAAGCATTGGTTAGAGGTTATTCAAATGCACTTACCTTCTTCCAAACGTCCGATACTGTTGTCCTCCTCATAGAGGGAAAAAATAATATTAAAAATAAAATCAAAAACAAATAATAAGGTCTTATAGAACGACCTCGGACTTATTGAACGTCCAAAAATAAATAAAATAAAATCAAAAACAAATAATAAGGTCTTATAGAACGACCTCGGACTTATTGACCGTCCAAAAATAAATAAAATAAAATAAAAAACAAATAATAAGGTCTTATAGAACGACCTCGGACTCATTGAACGTCCAAAAATAAATGAAATAAAATCAAAAACAAATAATAAGGTCTTATAGAACGACCTCGGACTCATTGAACGTCCAAAAATAAATGAAATAAAATCAAAAACAAATAATAAGGTCTTATAGAACGACCTCGGACTCATAGAACGTCCAAAAATAAATATAATAAAAATTAAAACAAACCAAACAAACTAATTAAATCACAATTAGTTTTTAAATCATTTTATTTGGACTTATAGAACATCCAAAAAATAAAAAATAAAACCAAAAATAAATAAAATAAAGATTAAAACAAAACAATAAAATGATTGATTCAAAAATTGTCTTTTAAACAATTTTATTGACAATAAAAGATAACCAATATAAATCATCAAA
The DNA here is from genome assembly GCF_051991245.1 of Festucalex cinctus. Lineage (NCBI taxonomy): Eukaryota > Metazoa > Chordata > Actinopteri > Syngnathiformes > Syngnathidae > Festucalex > Festucalex cinctus. The sequence goes on from NC_135427.1 coordinate 22,689,823, forward strand.
ATCACATTTAATGATAAAACTTTAAATCAATCAAAATAAAATAAAATAAAATAAAAACAAAAAATTAAGAATAATATAAACCTTTTACAAGAGCTTTCTGAGATTGATCATTTCTCAAAAAAGCTTAAGACCTGATTGACAATAAGATGTTTTTGGCTAAAAATAATTTTAAAGATATGAGAGTGTATTAAATGGCCCCTACCCTAACACGCGATTAGTCATTCATATCTTCCTATTATACATCATTATTGCTAAAAAAAAAAAGTTGTACATTACCAATTATTGAAGATAATTCCATTCACGGCTGGTTCCAGTCCTTCGTAAAAATCCAAAGTCCTCAAACAGGCATAAATCCATCTTCAGGAATACACTCCTTTACCGACCAGATCGCAGAGTAGAAAGGACCCCGATCGTAGCTGGTGACGGCTTTTTATCACCTTCGGGCAGACCACCGACTTCTTCCGTGAATGTCCTTCCGCCTCCAGAAATATCACAGCGCACTTGGGACTCATTTCCAGTAATTTTCCACAGACGAGCCATGAAGATGAAGTCATACATTCTTTACAAATGTGTCATGGATACACAACGTTGCATGATGAGTCATACATGAAAATATGTCAAGGTCTTCAGCTCTATTCGACAATGATGAACGTTAAAATAAATAACATCATAGATATATTAATTAAGCAAGCATGAATAACATATATATACATGACATGTTAAATCCCAAATTCTCTCAGCTTGAATTTAACAGGTTAATTCTAATCTCTGTTGCACATCTTGTATATATCTTTGTTAAATCAAACAATACATACAGATAATCTTTTCAATGCAGTTCCAGCAATATTATCAGCGATAAAAGACAGTATCACTTATAAATAAAATAAAAGAAAAGAAAAAAAAAGACAGCAAAACTTCATAGTTGGCTTTCAATGTGCTACAAACATTGATCCAAAAATCAGGTTAACAATTGTCGAATATAGATTGTGTTGTGTATTATTATTTAATTCAGGATATCATTTATTTACACTCAATTTGTATCTTATATGGAATTATCCGGGCAATGCTGAGTGGGTGGCTTAGTTGTACAGGTTTGGCGGCATCTGGTGGTTACTTTGAGGAACTACACCCAGAGGCCAAAGAATGATTCAGTCCTACAGACACCAATTGGTCTCTAACTAAGAATTGAGTCTAGCCCATTAATTTGCTATCTCATTTTACATGATATGGCGTTTCATCTGACCCACTCAATCTACTCAATTCAACTATATATATATATATATATATATATATATATATATATATATATATATATATATATATATATATATATATATATATATATATATATATATAAGATTTCAATACTATATATTTGACAAACCTCTTATTCAATTCCAGTTCACATCTTACACGCAAATTAATGACAGTGATTTTTTTTTTTAACATTTAATTTCTAACTCGGATAAGACCCATATTCCTCTAACACTGTGTTATGGAAAATAATTATTTAGTACGTATAGTAGGTTTATACTGTATTGTGGACACCTGTATTTTCTTTAAAAATGGGCTTTTCATTTCCTGTACATGAAGCAATATCGAAGTGACCTTAACTGATAAGCCTGCTCGGAACAGATTGCTGCTTTCCTGTCTAGTTGACCTCCCTTCTCCCAAAACCTAACCAGGCTGCATAAAAATCTTCCCATGATAATTTACGGCTGACTCTCACAGATCACTTCTTGTTTACTGCTCTGTATAACTTGTGAATATTTGAAGCGTCAAATATAAAGAAACCCAAAACACAAATTGTTTTCCAGACTGTTTTATTCATCTCGTCGAAAATACTGAAAATTCCACAACATGACACAGATATACATAATCCATTTATAGTACGACGATTAATTCTCTAAAATTAAAAATAACACAAAATAGTGTTAATGAAACAAACATGAAATGGGGGTGGAGGTGTGTGTAAGAGAAGCAGTGGAACTCAACGTGTCTGGGTGGGAATGTGTTTGAGAGCCTGGTCAGAAAATAATTTCTTTCACCATTTGTGTCCATGTCTTAAGACTCATTTTTAAACTCTTGCATTTAGCTGAGAGCCAATAGTAGTATATCTTGGCATGGCATTCAGTTGTAAATAATGGTAGATTATTATTTTTTTTTTAATTTCTAGAGCTCAGAATTGTTCATTCGGTAGTCTTACCAATTCAACGTCTTATCATCATTGCTCTTTTTAGGGCCCGAGCAGCGACCGCTGCGAGGTCCCTATTGTTCCTGAAGGAATTATTCTTCTTCTTCTTCTTCTTTTTCTTTGTTATTATTCTTTTCCGCAAACAACCACATTTTTGAGGCACTAAACATGAACGAAAACTCACCAAACTTTACACGCAGATCGGGCCTGGCGAAAAATTTGATATTTTAAAGTCGCCATACATGAAAACAGAAAAATGGCTCTGTAGCGCCACCTACATAGGTTTAACGGATCCCTGTCCCGCTACGATTGTCCTATGGCTACGAAAATTGTGTGGCACCTGTAGCACATCCAGATGAACAAAAACCTCTTTGATATGTGTACCCTAAAATAGACAGGAAGTGAGGTATGAGTATTTGAATGTCCAATTTTGGCCCATTTTTGCACATTTACAGGGGTCATACTTTTGCCCGCTTCTCCTACACGGTTAACCCGATTGACTTCAAACTTGGGCTGTACCATCTCAACACCTGGGACAACATCATGGTAAAAAATCTAAAGTTTTTGACATACTATATGACGGTGGCGGGGCATCAAATTTACAGTTTCAAAATTCTTACTTAACTAAGCATTGCCGGTGGTACGTTTCATTGAGAGCCACGAAAATTGGTACACATATGTAACAGACTATGATCTACAAAAAAGCCTGTTGGTGCCATATGCTAAACCTAACAGGAAGTCAACCAGAGGCGAGGCATCAAATTTTGTGTTTCAAAATTCTTATTTAATGAAGCATTCCCGGCTGTACATTTCACCTAGAGTTACCAACATTTGAAGACATATGTAACAGCCCTCAAGGTACAAAAAACTCTTTTTGAACCATATGCTAAACCGAACAGGAAGTCCGCCATTTTGATTTACTTTGGAACGTGTTGCCATTTTTTGGGCCATTTCATAGGGGTCTTATTTTAACGAACTCCTCCTACAGAGTTTATCCGATCATCTCCAAACTTGGTGTGATTCATCTTAAAATGTTGAAGATGAAAAGTTATTGAAAGCTTTTTATTTCGTCGCACGCTGTTGCCGTGGCATGCACAGATTACGAAGGAAAAAATTCCCTCTTAATGAAGCATTCCCAGTTGTACGAAGCAGCTAGAGCTACGAAAATTTGGAGACAAATTTAACAGCCCACGATGTACAAAAAAGTCTCTTGGTGCCATGTGCTAAACCCAACAGGAAGTCCCGTAGGGGCCGGTCATCACATTTTGAGGTAAAAAACTCCTCTTTAACGAAGCATTCCCGGTTGTACGTTTCACCTAGCGCTATGATAATTTAGAGGCATACATAAGAGCCCACGATGTACAAAAAAGTCTCTTGGAACCATCTGCTAAACCAAACAGGAAGTCCGCCATTTTGATTTACGTTGGGATTTGTAGCCATTTTTTGTGGCCTTTTTTAGGGGTCATATTTTAACGAACTCCTCCTACAAAATTTATCCGACTGTCTTCAAACTTGGTGTGCTTCATCTTAAGATGTTTAAGATACAAAGTTATCGAAAGTTATTTATTTTGTCGCACGCCGTTTCATGGCGATGGATTGTTTGCCAAGTAAAATGCTGCTTTTTTTTTTTGGTCTAAACATGTGCAAAAACTCATGAAACTTTACACACACATCAGGCTTGTCATAAGCATGAATATTTTAGAGATTTCTTATTCAATTTGCAATAAATGGTTCAATAGCGCCCTCTAGACATTTTTATTGAAAATTTGGAGACAAATTTAACAGCCCACGATGTACAAAAAAGTCTCTTGGTGCCATGTGCTAAACCCAACAGGAAGTCCCGTAGGGGCCGGTCATCACATTTTGAGGTAAAAAACTCCTCTTTAACGAAGCATTCCCGGTTGTACGTTTCACCTAGCGCTATGATAATTTAGAGGCATACATAAGAGCCCACGATGTACAAAAAAGTCTCTTGGAACCATCTGCTAAACCAAACAGGAAGTCCGCCATTTTGATTTACGTTGGGATTTGTAGCCATTTTTTGTGGCCTTTTTTAGGGGTCATATTTTAACGAACTCCTCCTACAAAATTTATCCGACTGTCTTCAAACTTGGTGTGCTTCATCTTAAGATGTTTAAGATACAAAGTTATTGAAAGTTATTTATTTTGTCGCACGCCGTTTCATGGCGATGCATTGTTTGCCAAGTAAAATGCTGCTTTTTTGGGGGGGGTCTAAACATGTGCAAAAACTCATGAAACTTTACACACACATCAGACTTGTCATAAGCATGAATATTTTAGAGATTTCTTATTAAATTTGCAATAAATGCTTCAATAGCGCCCTCTAGACATTTTTATGAAGTCTTTCCGATTATATGATTCAGCTAGATGTGTGAATATTGGCAGGCATGCCTAATATATTCAAAAAGTATTCTATATAGCCATGTGCCAATCCATTTTGATTTTATTTTGTTAATTGTGCATCATTTTTGGCCTTTCCATGAAACTTTACAAACACAAAGCATGGCAAAAACGTTTAAAATTTAGATGGTTTCCTATTTGACAGTACCCCAACATGCCAGTACCCCGACGTGCAAATACCCCAACGTGGCCCGGGTTGCGAGGGCCCTTTATAGCTGCTCGCAGCTCTAGATTTTTCTTTTTTTTTACGTGTATGTGTGCGTTTGTTTGCGTGCGTGTGTGCGCGTGCGTGCAAATACGTATAAATTTGGCGGCGCCCTGCTGCTAAGATAGAATTAGCTCTATATTTCTAATTATTCTCGAATTTAACAACTAGATAATTTCGATTTCTTCTTTTCTAAGAAAGATCTGAAATATTATCCAGTGTGGAGGACCTCGAACGTTTTATTGACGATTATTTTTATTTTATTATTTTCAAGATTAATTAATTTATTTTTAAAGTCAAAACAAATATTCTCCCAGAGTGTATCCAAAAACGTTCTGTACAAGAGAAGGAACTTATAACCTGAGAGGAAAGATGAAGTTAAAAAAAAAGAAAAGAAAAGAAAAAGAGCCATTTAGAATGACTCTAAAAAGCATGTGTATCACCAGGGCTGGGATGGATCTATGGAATGGCCTCAAATCTGATTATTAAAACTTGTACGAACTTGAGACAATTCAAAAAGGTATATACAAATTACGGTACTTGATGCAGAAATATGCAGAGAAATTAAATAGCTAATGAGCAAGAGGTGTTAATTTTTTTTATATACTGTACTCATAAATAAGTCTATTGAGACTATTTCCTTCTTCTCAATTGTCTTTGGTTTTCCAATATTGTACGATTACAAACGTGTATACTACTTACAATTTGTCTTTGAGTTATCTTCAAACTATGACCAGAGTATTCTGCATGTGCCAATTGTTTTCCTTTTTTGTGTTCTATTGTATATTTGATGCCTGTTTTTCTTGTGCTACTTGTAAATATGTTAGGGGTGGGACAAAAAAACGATTCGACCGAACCATTGTTCATCAAGGGGAGCTAACCGACCGCATCGGTAGAAGACCTGTCAACCAATACAAAATCCGCCGGGAATCCTTAGATATATTGCTTGTAAAGCTGTGGACCGGATATGGCGTGACTGTGAATCGGTTGCGAGTGAGGCTTTATGGTTTTCATAACAATAGCAAGAGTTCTGCGCCGTGCTCTACTTGTTTTGTTTTGTTTACATTTCAGTAGCATCACTATTCAAGCTACTTCTGTGTTTACAGAGAGCTAGAAAAGTAGCACTCAGAGACGCTTCATTCCCCGGATGTTGTAAACATAATGCAAAGACGTTACGCACCTTTTTTTTGGGGGGACGCCTACCGTCAACGCCGTGCTCGCGACACGGCACGCGCACGCGCGTGCGCAGTAAGCAGAAGCCGGTGCCGTACATCTCGGTATTTCCCATGGCTATCGAATCCTCTCGGTGCACTTGTATGTCCCGGGCCGGCGTTGGTACTGCGCGCGAGACAAAAAGAATAACTCCCGTGACGATCCCATGCGTGTATTCAAACGACACAGGTATGTCCCACAGCCAACACACCAGCTAAGCTAAAAGCACACTGCAAGTATCTCATTTCTCAGTTTGTGGCTCCCTGTCAATGTATACAACTAGCATGAGCAACAGATAGGAGAACTGAGACGTGCCCGCGATTACGTTATCAAACTCAAAATGAACGACAGCCCAAAAAACAAAACATAAACAGTAGTGATTCCGTGGTCATTATCGTCTCAGATTGAAAAAAAAAACAATAAAAATGTCATACATTAACCAAAAATGAATGTGATGGCAAAAGAAAAACAAAAACTGTTAAAAACTAAAATTGTTGATAAAAAGGGAAGGGCACTTTTGGAAAGATTTTTGGGTATATTAAGTGGTTAAAATGTGTTTGATAGATTTATTGTTCCATAAGGTGGCTTCATATTTCTTTTGGCTGGACGGTAGGTTTATTTCATGCCTTAAATTTATGTTTCTGAAATACTTCACAATGTGCACATATTCTGTTTAATTGTGTTGGTGTCTTTTTAAAGGTTAAATATTTATATTTCAAATTGAATTATCAGCCTTTTGTTTTCCTGATCTTTATGTTGAATAAAAAAATAAATAAAAAAATATAACTGTCAATAACGACTAATAAATATTTAAACTGATACATTTTTCAGTCATATCGCCCAGGCCTTTGTTGCGGTCCATTTAAATAATTGATTCAAAATATAAAAATATAGAAGACGTTGTTGTTCTTTTTTTTAACACATTTGTAGGTACTGTAAAAATTTGTGGTGTTTTAAGATTAATGTTTACAAGCAACAAATGTCACTATAAGTTTTGAATATTGAAATGAATCGTATCGAATCGAAAATTGTATCGTTCCCAAACTTAATCGAACCGTTCTGAAAGAAAATCGTTTTTCAATCGAATCGCAACCTGTGTATCGAGATACATATCGAATCAGCCTCATGTCATAGATTCCCACCCCTAAAATATGTACATTAGTAATTTTATATAATTATGACAAATTGTGATTGGTTTTCTGTAAATTGCCTGAGTGATTAGGCAAAATATTGTAACTAAATTGAGGGAGTATTTTTGATGTTTTGTTTTGGTCCTCAGTTTGAGGTTCTGTCGTAGAAGTAGTACGTATACCCAAATATTGGAAAATAAGGGGTAGATTTATTAAAAGTTCTCTGAACCTCTACCTGTTCCTTTTGAGTGGATTGGTATTGGTAGTGAAAAAGGCGGATAGGAGAATCACTTGTAAGGGAAATCGGTCCAATTAATTATTAAATCAATAATTGTTAATTATTAAATTAATAATCAATTGGCTCATTAGTTGAAGGAGACTCAAACTTAATATTTAAATTATGTTGAGCTTGCCTGCGGAGCACCACATCTCTTTTTGATAATTTTATCAGGATAACAGATGAGAACCTCGTTGAATCAGTCATTAAAATGAAGGTTGTGCCCTTACTACAATTTTGTGAGTTCTTTGTTCAGCTTAGAGGTCACTATAAATTGATGAAACACACACACAGTAAACAAGGTTTTGAGTGTTGTGCACGTTTATTCTCTAACCTAGGTGGGATAATCTACTTAGAATTTAAAGAAGCAAAACTAACTACTATGATAGGAAATGAAACGAGAACTAAAATAATAAAAATAATCAAAGGAGAAGAAAAGAAGAAAAGAGAAACGGTCTTAGCCAAGGTGATGGATTTCTTAAATCAAACCAACATGGGACCCACAATCAACCTAGTTTGCACCAATTTGTACTAGGGCGAAGGCCTGCAAAGTTGCACTTACAGATGGGGTTGGTCTGAGAAGCAGGACCCTGGATGGAGACTCGCCAAGCCCGTTTGAAGAATGGATGAAGAAGGTTCAGTTCAGAAGAGGAGCAGAATTCGTCCGGCTGGCCAGCTGAGCTTCACGGGGTCAACCTGCTGGCTGGGAGAGGCCCTTTTTGGTTGAGGCCTCAGCGTGCCTGGAAAGGCACCATCCGTTTGAGCCTTGTGCAGGGACCAAAAGCAGCGTGTTTTGCCGCGCCTGTCGCAACACGCGATGGCTTCTGTGCGTTGCCGTGTGCTGGAGGTTAAGCTAGCTGGGCTAGCTCTTTGTCTGGCAGCAGGAACAGAAGGGCCAGGGGCCCAAAGAGGGGAGCCAAAGAGGGAGCCAAGAGGGGGCCAAGAGCAGCGAAAAAAGAGGGAGCAGCAAGCAGGGAGCGTGCTTTTAAATTGGGAGGGCGGCGGCCTCCACACCAGGGGTCCGGTGAGACCAAAGTGGAAAGTTACCAGCTTAGAGAGGGTTTTGGTAGAGACTAATCAAATTGAATCTGGATCCCATGTTTGTTGAGATTCTAAGGTCAGAATTCAATCAATGCAACACGTACAATTGAATAGGTCGCTTGCACATCGTAATGCATCATGGGAGTTTTTCCTTCGGGCGCCATATTGGGTGTCCGCCGGTTCACAAGGTACACTCGCGAGTTACACGGTAGAGCTCATTAACCTGATGTAATTTTCGCAGTATTTTCACGATTTACCGGAAGATCAAAAACAACGATACAGGCAGAAGGTGTCTCTGTGTGGCGGGATTGATCCTAATTACGTCCTGACCAAGGGTGATTTTTTTTTTGACGGAGAAAGCTTGCTGGCCAAATGTGACATCTCTGGACATCTTTCCCTACCTCGTGTTGACAACATGCTCCATAACACGCCAACAAATCCTTGGAGGCTTACAATTATTTTGTAAGCGGGTGGATACAGAGTGTAAACTTTAACATCGCATCAGAAGAAACTGTTGCTGTTGCACGTAAGTAAACCACATGGTGTTGGTAATTCTGCACACAAAAATTTTGATTTGTTCTCAGGCTTCCTGTTATCATTGTGTTTACATGCACAGCTGGGTTTACCTGATGTGGTTTTTCTAATCATTTTATAACAGGCAAATATGGCAGAGCGTATAAGAATAGAAAGTAACTGCACAGCCTCCCCGTGGCTTAATTAAATTTAATGCTACCCTTTCACTAGTGTTGAATTGAGTGGATTGAGTGGGTCAGATGAAACGCCATATCATGTAAAATGAGATAGCAAATTAATGGGCTAGACTCAATTCTTACTTAGAGACCAATAGGTGTCTATAGGACTGATAATTAAACTTTGGCCTCTGGGTGTAGTTCCTCAAAGTAACCACCAGATGCCGCCAAACCTGTACAACTAAGCCACCCACTCAGCATTGCCCGGACATTCCATATAAGATACAAATTAAATATAAATAAATGATATCCTGAATTAAATAATAATACACAACACAATCTATATTCGATAATTGTTAACCTGATTTTTGGATCAATGTTTGTAACACATTGAAAGCCAACTATGAAGTTTTGCTGTCTTTCTTTTTCTTTTCTTTCATTTATAAGCGATACTGTCTTTTATCGCTGATAATATTGCTGTAACTGCATTGAAAAGATTGTCCGTATGTATTGTTTGATTTAACAAAGATATATACAAGATGTGCAACAGAGATTAGAATTAACCTGTTAAATTCAAGCTGAGAGAATTTGGGATTTAACATGTAATGTATATATATGTTATTCATGCTTGCTTAATTAATATATATATGATTTTATTTATTTTAACGTTTATCATTTGTCGAATAGAGCTGAAGACCTTGACATATTTTCATGTATGACTCATCATGCAACGCTGTGTATCCATGACACATTTGTAAGGAATGTATGACCTCATCATGACTCATCTTCATGGCCCGTCGGTGGAAGATTACTGAAAATGAGTTCCAGCAAGTGCGCTTTGATATGAGAAGGTGCGCGGAGAGACATTCACCGGAAGGAGTCAGTGGTGTGGCCCAAGAGTATAAAAGGCCGTCACCAACTCTGAGCTAGGCCCCTTTTTCACCCTGCGATGTATCTGGACAGAGTGTATTTTCGAAGATGGAATATAACTGCCTGCCTGGACTTTGGATTTTTACGAAGGACTGGGATTAAGCCGTGGTTGGACCCTTTCTTCAATGATTGGTAATGTACAAATCTTTTAGCAATAATGATGTATAATAGGAAGGTATGAATGACTAATCGCGTGTTAGGGTGGGGGCCATTTAATACACTCTCATATCTTCAAAATTATTTTCAGCCAAAAACATCTTATTGTCGATCAGGTCTTAAGCTTTTCCGAGGAATGATCAATCTTGTAAAGCTTATTGTAAAAGGTTATACTATTTTTAATCTCCTGTTTTATTTTATTTTATTTTATTTTATTTTATTTTAATTTGATTGATTTAAAGTTTTATTATTAAATGTGATTTTACGATTTATATTGGTTGTCTTATTATTGTTAATAAAATTATTTAAAAGACAAGGTTCGTATTAATCATTCTACTATCTTGTCTCATATTGTTTTGATTCTATTATATTTATTTTTGGACGTTTGAATAAGTCCCTTTTATTTGTTTATGATTTTATTTTTTATAAGTTGGTCGTTCTATAAGACCTTCTCATTTGGTTATGATTTTATTTTATTTATTTGAGGTCGTTCTATAAGACCTTCTCATTTGTTTGTGATTTTATTTTATTTATTTGAGGTCGTTCTATAAGACCTTCACATTTGTTTATGATTTTATTTTTATTTTTTGGTCGTTTTATAAGACCTTAATGGTTGTTTATGATTTTATTTGGGACGTTTGATGAGCCCTCATTATTTTTTATTTTTTTTATTTTATTTTATTTATTTTGGACATTTTATGAGTCCACCTCATTATTTTTTCCAAGACGGACAACAGTAACGGACGTTTGGAGGAAGGTAAGTGCATTTGAATAACCTCTAACCAATGCTTCCATCTGTATTAATATAAGTCAAATACTCCTGCTTGATATGTAACAAATCCGTATGATCCTAACAAGGATTATTAAATTACTAGGTCAATAACAAATGCAAACAACTCAGAGAAGTGGAGCTGCCAACGAAGTGAGGTGTACATGCTAGCATTCCTGGGCTCTGTGTGTGTGGTTACTCACTCAGGATTGATAGGTGTATGAAAACGGATTGGCCTCATGATAAGATGACAGTGAACAAACCTAGGTGAATCCACTTTGATATATCGGCTTATTTAATTCCCGTCTCCTCACGCTGACGCCTTAGAGCTGGTGAGGGAAAAGGGGAATTTCTAACCCTTTAATTGGAGAGTCGATCAGGACATATTTCCCGATTTAAGTCCTGCGGGTAAGCGGAAGTTGACATGTGGCGCCCAGACGTGGGGCTCGATTGACTCATTTTTGTCAAAATCGGGATCGATCGGGGCCCAAAACCGGAACCCGAGTGAGCGCGGCTCTGAGCGGATGGCACAGTGCTTGGAGCTGATAGCGAACTCGCTGATAAATTGTCATGTCATACGACCCTGAGCTAACACAAAATAGTCTCTTTGATGAATAGTGTTTCATGGAAAAGAGCTTCTTTAATTGTGAAAATCTAGTGTGATTTTTGAGTTGAAGTTGATTGTACTATTTTGTGTTAAAGAAACGGTGACTGGCTCCCCCAGGAGACTTGCACTCTAAAAGAGGTTGAGTGTGAGAAGGCCATTCAAAGTGAATGGGCTTTAACAGCGACCTGCTGCTCTGGTCAGCTGTGAAGGTACTGATAGTGTACTTGGCAGAGCGCGCTGCGCCGCGCTTTCCTGAGGGAGGGGCTGAGTCAAGGGGTGGTTCAGGCCAGTCCACAAAAAGAAGGAGGGCTTGAACAGTTAGAGTTAATGTTGAGAGGCTGCTCGGAGAGAGGCAGTCTCTTCTAGACTTGTGATGTTAAACTATGGTTTGCGCTATTTAGGCTTGCCAGATTGGGTGCGGTTGCCCATTTTATTGGTTTGTTATCTCAGGTATCCATTTGTAGCAAAACTACCATACTCTTTGCTTAGTTATTGCGGGGTGCCTGAAGATATTTATAGTCCCTTATCTTGGATAGCGGACTCAGTGTCAGAGGCTGACGCTGCAAACCTAACCCTGATTCCCGGTCGCTTGCCTTTTCTCCTGGAGTTTTTGAAAAACTTTTAAGTTTTCGGTTCCCGACAGGAGTGTCCATTGGCACAAGAAGAAAGTTGTCGAGAACCTAGGAGGAAAGGTAGGTGTTTCCACTAGACTAATGTTCTAGTGGAGGCAGCCTTTTTTCGGTTCCCCGACAGGAGTGTCAATTGGCACAAGAAGAAAGTCGTCGAGAACCGAGGAGAAAAGGTAGGAGTTTCCACTAGACTAATGTTCTAGTGGAGGCAGCCTTTTTTCGGTTTTGACAGGAGTGTCAATTGGCACAAGAAGAAGGTCGTCGAGAACCAAGGAGGAAAGGTAGGAGTTTCCACTAGACTAATGTTCTAGTGGAGGCAGCCTTTTTCGGTTCCTAGCAGACGTGTCCAGGAACAAGAAGACATCCAGATCCCGGAGAAGAGAAGCGGGAAGGATTACAACCGACCTGAAAGGACAACACACCCCACCGTTTGAGAGAGGACATCCGCCGACGAGTAAAGGTAGGAAAAACTCGAAGTCGGTAGTCCTGATAGCAGTAGAGGCAACGTACATGGGTACGGAGCTGAGTAACCAGGAGCTAAAGTACGTCCCTGAACCCAAAGCGCGCGGGGAAGGCTTCGGAAATAGATAGCTCCACTCCTACAATAAGAAAGCAAAGCGGGCTATAGAACACGCTAGTGAAGTAATGGAAAGAATAATAGGGAGAAATGGGAGGGGAAAGCCCCCCAGCCCTACAGAGGGGGTAGCAGGGTTAATGCCTGCACCCCAGCCTCTAGAACAACCAGATATACCAGTAGTGGTTATGCTACTGGGCGAGGGTGTAGATCGATGGCCACCAGGAGCAAGAAGGCACCTGGAAGTAAACAACCCTTCAATCCGTCTTGCCGACCTCGCAGCTGAGGTGGAAAGGTCGGTGAAGGAAACAGGAGTGTTCGTGAGTGAATTTCCCAAAATAATGGGCATAGCAACAGTAGTGGTAAAGAGGTATGCCGCCGAAAAGGTCAGACTCCTGGTAGTGCCCAAGCAGGAGAGGCTACAGCGGTGTTAGAAGGATTGTTGGAGGCCATAAGATTACACGTGAGTCGAGTAAGACTTATAACCGATAGTCACTATTGCGCCCAGGCGCTCAGAGAAGATTTATCCATTTGGGAAGAAAATGGGTTTGAAGGAGCGAGGAGTAAAGAAATTGCTCATGCTGAGTTATGGAAGAAAATAGCCGAGTTAAGGTTAAATATGACTATCGATGTTGTTCACCAGAAAGCCCACGTCAAGGAGGGGGCTCACTGGAGAGGAAATGATGAAATAGATAAATACGTCCAAGAGAGAAGATTGGTAATTGTAGGAGCAGAAAAATGGGACAATACTCCCAAAGGAGGAAAAGTGGTCCCAGATGAGTTTGTGTGTGAGGTTACTAAGGCCGTACATGGAGCGCTAGGCCATGGAGGTGCCTTGCCCACAAAGAGAGAGTTGGAGAAACTGGAACTTTGGATCCCAGAAAAGAAAATCCGTTCAGTTATACGAAATTGCGAGTTGTGTAATAAGTATAATGCAGGACGCCGAGGGCAACGAGTGGACGGATTGACGATTAAAAGCACTGTTCCATGGGCATCAGTTTGCATGGACGTAGCAGGCCCCATGGGAGTAAACGGCACTAAAGGTGAGAAGTATCTTGTTGTGCTTGTAGATTCGATGTCAGGACATTTTGGATTAAAAGCGGTACGTAATGCGAATGCTAATAGCGTACTAAAAACACTGGAAGAGGGTTGTATGTGGTTAGGCATACCGAGAGAGTTAAGAACTGACAATGGAACTCATTTCAAAAACGCTACAATAGACAGGTGGTGTCAAAAGTGGGGAATAATAAGGACTTACTCTCCGCCTTACACCCCTCAAGCTAATGGCGTGGCTGAACGAACCATTGGCCTAGTTAAAAGTTGGCTCGGGAAAAATGCTAATGGAAAAGAATGGAGTGAAAAATTGGTGGAGCTGGTCAAGGACTTGAATGGGAGGAGCAGAGCAGATAGACCTTCCCCTTCAGAGGAGTTAAACCAGCGCCCCTTTGTCGCTCCTGAAGTAGGACGAATGCAAAGTACAGAAAACACTCAGAAAGGAAAGTGCCCATTTCAGGTAGGACAGAGAGTGTGGATAAAATCTCATGGTCCATCCGATAGTCAGGCAGTAAAAGCGAAGTATGACCAATCTGACATCATTGAAGAAGTTTTAGACAGAAATACAGTGCGATTGAAAAAGAAGGGACTCCAAGGGGTAGAGCAGCTAAAACCAATGCCAGTTAATTCAGCCTAAAGCTAAGGAGTAAGACAAATAATTAAAAGATGGAACAGCCACTCCGGCCTTTGTCAAGCTCGTTATGGTGAAAGGAGCTGTCATCGTGCGGAGGACTGAAAAGGAAGTAATGGTTGGTAGGGCATTTAATCTTTGGATAAATGCAATAAGAGGATATATTAGTAATAGAGTGGAAGATTTTAGTTGGCAACCGGCTGTCTCGACCTGTATAATTTGTAGTGGAAGCGAGGAGTTGAGGAGCCAGTGGAATGTGGAACAGATATCCGACGAAGGCTGGTTGGACGGGCTTAAGCCGGATTTGAGCGAGGTAGGCACGGCTAAGATACTTGAAATACAGGTATGTGGGTATTGTAGAATAAAGAGCCTACCTAGAATAAAAGTGTATGCTCAGTGGGACTTAGCCCCGCAAGAGAATACCGAGGCACAGCATTGTAAATGTATGTGGGATGGAGAGAAGATATTGTATTGCCTACATTGTAGGATGAGAATGGGAAAAGGTTCACTAGTGAGAGCAGGAGAGGCCGAGGGATGGCAGTTAACTAGAGCAGAAACCCCGATAAAGTCGCTAAGTTCCGAGTTGCTGACCTATTGGCCGATGGAAGTAAACGAGAGGACTCGCGACCCGAGGTTCCAGGCACTGCTTTACAATAACTGGCCACCGCATGGAGGTAAGTATGGCTGGGCTCCATTAATTGTTGGCTCGGAAGCGGTGCCAACTTTAGTTCACGTTGAACCTGTGTTAAGTGGGGGGGAACCGAGAACCCCCTGGCCCACGCTAATTAATGTTGCTTTGGCTCGAGGGGACATTTCAATGGAAACATTGCCGGATGTCCCGCAAGAGAAAGCAGTGAATATTAGCGCTATAGAAGATAGTCATATAATAAAGGGGACTACATTGGATAAAATGGAATATAAGGCTAAAACAGCAGTAGTAAGGGTGAGTCCAGTGGTGTCGCCTCAACAAGATACGAGGTCGGACACAGGATACTGGATAAAAGTAAAAATAATGATGGCCATGAAACCTTATGAGGGTATATACTCATTGGGAATGGAAGTGTCAATGAGTACGGAGGAGGAGGCCAAGCGGCTTCACCCCAAATGTACTTTTTATAGGGAGTGCCATAGTAGTGCACAGATAAGAATGTATAGTGGTAGAACCTATAGAGATGAAAAGAGTGAAAAAATAAGGCCTAGTGGTAATGAGAAGATGATGGCATTAGCCCAGGTGGCCACAGAAAAGCTAGAAAAACTTAATGCGAATTCATTAAGTGAGGGAAGGCTCAGGCGAGAGCGAGTGACCCATGTCAGGGGAAAATCTGACCTTAAAGGTCGCCCAAAGGAAAAATGGTGTCAAGGATGTCCATACCCGGGTTGTACCGGTGAAGGACATGTAGTTGGCGACCGCCGAGTGCATCGGTCGCTACGTGGATGTCCTAGTTTTAACAAGGCAAATCCATGTGAGTATAGATCACCTAGATGGAAAGAATTGGTGAGAAAGTGTAGAAGGGCCCCTCATTCCATTTTTTCCAAGGAGGAACGGATGGAGATGGGTAAAGTATTGGAAACTCCAGCCACGAGGTCAAAGGCGGAATGGAGGGAAGGGCCAGACATGATGAAGATAAGTGGTCAAAAGATCAAAAAAGCTAGGAAGATTGATTATCAATAAATTAAGAAGGGAAAAAAAAAAAAAAACGCCTATTTTAAAATAAAATAAGTTTTTGTAAAAAGATAAGATAATTGTGTAATGAAGGCCAACCCCCAAGAAAAGGAGGAGGAGCTAATGAGATATTAAAACGCAACAGTCCTTAAAGGGCAAGACCAAAAGAAGAAAGCATGAAACGGAGCTACGAGATGGAGGAAGAGCAAGGTTGTAGCAAGCTAGTAATACTAGAGCTAAGCTCTAGTACTAAGCTAGAAGACCCACCGGACACAGTTGATGAACAACCTAAAGCTATCAACCGCCAGCGACAAAATTGGAGGTATGGAAAGGTTTTGATAACTATCAAACTTTGTTTTATGGTAATATTTTTGATATATTATTCGATGAGACAAAAATCTAGCATCGCTAGCACAGCCCCGATTAATCCCCTCGACCTAGTAGAAATACGGCATGGCACCACTAAAATAACCAATCAGACGTGTTGGAAGGTGGAGGTGAAGCATGTTTGTGAGGAATGGAGAAGGAAGAAGGGAGCCTGCGGTGCTGGCGAGGAAAAACCCTGTGGGGTAGAATGGAGAAGGGAGAAGATAGCAGTAATAAATTCCTATCTTCGCACCTTTAACAGCACATATTATAATGAAACCCTAGAGGTCTTGAGAAGAAGTATTATATATCCTGCGAAATCAAAAAGCAAGTGTGCACATCCAGTGATTCTACGAGTCGATAACACAACAAGCGACTTTACAGTCAATATTACCTTGTTATGTCTGGAGAAGCAAGAACAAAGAATCATCAGAAAGAACTGGGTCCAGATCGGGAAGGAGGAACCTGCTTGGTACTTCAACGAATATTGTGCAAGACTGCCAGATGCAACAGGTGGATACTGGTTGAAGACAGACCATGACGCCCCTGACTTTACCTACCCGGCGGCCCCACGGAATGACACCTGTACCGAATTTCGCCCGGCATGGGAACGATGTTGGAACTGTATAACCTTTCGGTGCGAGGAGCCAGGGACCAACGGGACCACAGATTACTTGCCAGGTACTCCTGCTTCATCGTCAGGTAGGTCACCTAAATTTCTTAAGTTACGTAGGTTTGCAAAATTTAAAAAGCCTGTACCAATATCACAGAAAAAATTAGTAATAACGCGACGGCCAGGATGCAAGTTAATGTTAGAAAAGGCCCAGTCGTATAATAATAGCCATTGTGATTGGAATATGATGAAATATTGTTTTGAGCCCTATCATATGTTTTGTTATGCGGATGAGGGTAATATAATTACACCCTCCGATATAGGGCTTAGGCGTGATGTAAGGTTAATCCTGAGTCACTTTATTAGATTATATGCCGGAAATGCATTAGATCAAGAGAAAATAGAAGTGAAACATGAAGTATGGCTAAATGATTCCTTTCCATGGATATGGAAAAGAGATACATATATATTGAAATCAACCTTTAATAAAACTTTGGGAATAAATGTGTTAAAAGTAGTATGGGCACGGATGTGGGCTCAACGTATTCCTACACCGGATGATTTATATAATGTCCCAAAAGGGGATTTTGATAAAATTGACCAATGTGTAGCATTGAGAATGTATAACAGATTGCATAGGAAGGAGTGGATAAGTGGAATTTCACCACGATGCCCCTTGGTGGAGACAGGAACGCCACCTTTGACTCATTGGATATATAACTGTACAGGGTTGAACACAAACCTAACGATTAAAGGAGTGCTCCAAGCATGGAAAGAAGGACACACGAGAGATGAAAGTAAGACGTGGTGGGGGCTCAATAAAGATGAGATGGTTCAGGATGTGATACCTTGCTTAGGAGAGTCGGAGAACTATTGGGTTAAATATCAATATATAGCGACGGTGTACTCTAAAGAGAACGATATTTGGCCTGACATTGAAAGACCAGCCTTATATGCTAAACCAAGACCATGGGAAATGTTGTGTAAGGGGGGAGAGTCCGTGAAAGATTTTAATGAATGCACAATTGTATTAGCACGTATACCCTGTTATAAAGTCTCCCGATTTTGGAATTTTTGTAATGTACGTTATCGCGATGAAAATTATGCCAACTATGAGGGGGCAGTATGGATCAAGGATAACAGTAATCAATGGATCCGGAGTCAAGCTGCGGGTAGAGAATATTGTACGCGATGGGACAAAGATCATGACTTATCCAAAATGGTAGGATTAAGAATGATCCCCAAGCCTCCTGACTCTATGATGCAGATCTTAGAAGGTCACGCATTTAGGAAGACCCTTTGTAAAGGGGATATAGTTATAGGGTTTGATTGGCTGGGATTTAATAAAATTTATGGCCCTGGCACATGCCACGAACCTGCTGAAAGATGGCTGCATTGTGGACACAGGGACGAATATGATCATAAGGGAGAACATGTATGTATTTGGTATGAGAGAATAGGATTGGCAATAAAAGGTGTAGTAAAAACTGTGGCCACTACAGCCGGAGAAGTTGTAGAAGATGTAGCAGGGACGGCGATTATTGGGATAAGTACAGGGCTGTATGGTTTATTATATGATGTAGGACTATGGTTCCTGCTAGTGTCAGGAATTGTCCTGTCAGCAGTTATAGCTGTTGTAGTTATCAAAAGAGGGATTTTGGCATTATCTACCCACCGAAATTATAAAGAGAAAACCTCACCAAATAAGGTTAAAGCTCAGTTATTGGCCAACGAGCTGCAGAAAAAATGGGGGGGCCGACTAAGGGGAAATTATTGAGAAGTGGGGATGGGCTTCAGAAAAGGGCGGGATCGGTCCAATTATAGATAAGACGCCC
This sequence comes from Festucalex cinctus, assembly GCF_051991245.1. Taxonomy (NCBI): domain Eukaryota; kingdom Metazoa; phylum Chordata; class Actinopteri; order Syngnathiformes; family Syngnathidae; genus Festucalex; species Festucalex cinctus. The sequence goes on from NC_135427.1 coordinate 22,708,818, forward strand.
TAGCCCTGACTTCCTCACTTCTCACTGAAATCTTTTGGCGGAACAGTAACCAACAACTAACCATGGCTTGTAATGCTTTGGGTAAAGGTATTATTGGAAGACCAGGCGCCCTTCAAAACGTGAGTAATGAAGTGGAATATTGGATAATTTTTATAACATGGCTTTTTTATTGTTGTCTCGGATATAGCAAACAACTAAGTTAGTAGTGTGGGGAATAATTTTAATTCTCCTTTGATTATGTCTGGTCGACCACTTGGTTTTAGTAATTTGGGTATTATCTATGTTTTTTTACTCTCCCGCCAAGAGGTTCCGCTACTCGGAAGAGCGACCACACTCTCGCTCTCCCGTAGTAGAGGTGTTCCGCATTGATGGAGTAGATGCGGATGGAAACTTAGACTAAGATTAGAATGTATATATTGGGAGCCGCAATATTTTAGGTTTCCCTCAGGTCTAAGAATTGTCGAATTTTGGATGTGTGTTTAACAGGATAACCAGGATCAGCCGCAGTGTGTCTTCTGTGGAAGTGATCTCCTCACGTCCGCTTGGGTGGTGGGGGACGCTTTCTATGGACACTGCTGCTATCCGTTGCCCGCAGTGGATGAGGGTAGAGAAATGTGGCTCATACCAGACGGGCTTTTTCTAAATTTCGTCAGTGATTTTTTCATTGATATCCAGTGTGGTTCCTGGATATGGCCTGGCTTTGCTGACTTCGCGGGCTCAAGTAAGTTGGAAGGTTTGGTTCAAAGTCGCTTGAAAGAGATACGTTATTATTTTAACGTTGAGGGTGAATTTATTGGGAGAACTTTCCCTTTAATGCGCATGATATGGCACCTGCCTGACGGTGCTCGGCGCTTGACATTCAACACATTGGCTGGCTTCTGTGTAGCCGCCACTCCTTTGAGACAGGTCGGATCCAAACAGGATGAGTGGCCCTACGAGCCTGTAACGCCCTCCTCGCCCTTCCTGGACCGGGTTGACGAGCCTGGGGAACCCAGAGCCGCCCGACAGGATGTTCCAGTTGGTAAGGTTGTGCCACTGTTGAGATCACCCTCCCCCACGGTTACATCGACCACTGATGACCTGGAGGGTGTGCAAGGCGAGGATGGGGGTGGAACGGGGTCATCTCCCTCCCTGATGATAGGTGAACTGGGCCTGTGGTCTCCTCTTACTGATCCTCCGTCCGACTCCTTGCCTTCTGAATCCCCGGTGTCTCCGTTGCCGGAGGACACAAGGGGGTTGCATGCAGGTGACGGGTTGGATGGGGGCTTTTGAGGTTGATCAGTTTGGACACCATTGATCTCTAGGAGGGGGTGTTGAATTGAGTGGATTGAGTGGGTCAGATGAAACGCCATATCATGTAAAATGAGATAGCAAATTAATGGGCTAGACTCAATTCTTACTTAGAGACCAATAGGTGTCTATAGGACTGATAATTAAACTTTGGCCTCTGGGTGTAGTTCCTCAAAGTAACCACCAGATGCCGCCAAACCTGTACAACTAAGCCACCCACTCAGCATTGCCCGGACATTCCATATAAGATACAAATTAAATATAAATAAATGATATCCTGAATTAAATAATAATACACAACACAATCTATATTCGATAATTGTTAACCTGATTTTTGGATCAATGTTTGTAACACATTGAAAGCCAACTATGAAGTTTTGCTGTCTTTCTTTTTCTTTTCTTTCATTTATAAGCGATACTGTCTTTTATCGCTGATAATATTGCTGTAACTGCATTGAAAAGATTGTCCGTATGTATTGTTTGATTTAACAAAGATATATACAAGATGTGCAACAGAGATTAGAATTAACCTGTTAAATTCAAGCTGAGAGAATTTGGGATTTAACATGTAATGTATATATATGTTATTCATGCTTGCTTAATTAATATATATATGATTTTATTTATTTTAACGTTTATCATTTGTCGAATAGAGCTGAAGACCTTGACATATTTTCATGTATGACTCATCATGCAACGCTGTGTATCCATGACACATTTGTAAGGAATGTATGACCTCATCATGACTCATCTTCATGGCCCGTCGGTGGAAGATTACTGAAAATGAGTTCCAGCAAGTGCGCTTTGATATGAGAAGGTGCGCGGAGAGACATTCACCGGAAGGAGTCAGTGGTGTGGCCCAAGAGTATAAAAGGCCGTCACCAACTCTGAGCTAGGCCCCTTTTTCACCCTGCGATGTATCTGGACAGAGTGTATTTTCGAAGATGGAATATAACTGCCTGCCTGGACTTTGGATTTTTACGAAGGACTGGGATTAAGCCGTGGTTGGACCCTTTCTTCAATGATTGGTAATGTACAAATCTTTTAGCAATAATGATGTATAATAGGAAGGTATGAATGACTAATCGCGTGTTAGGGTGGGGGCCATTTAATACACTCTCATATCTTCAAAATTATTTTCAGCCAAAAACATCTTATTGTCGATCAGGTCTTAAGCTTTTCCGAGGAATGATCAATCTTGTAAAGCTTATTGTAAAAGGTTATACTATTTTTAATCTCCTGTTTTATTTTATTTTATTTTATTTTATTTTATTTTAATTTGATTGATTTAAAGTTTTATTATTAAATGTGATTTTACGATTTATATTGGTTGTCTTATTATTGTTAATAAAATTATTTAAAAGACAAGGTTCGTATTAATCATTCTACTATCTTGTCTCATATTGTTTTGATTCTATTATATTTATTTTTGGACGTTTGAATAAGTCCCTTTTATTTGTTTATGATTTTATTTTTTATAAGTTGGTCGTTCTATAAGACCTTCTCATTTGGTTATGATTTTATTTTATTTATTTGAGGTCGTTCTATAAGACCTTCTCATTTGTTTGTGATTTTATTTTATTTATTTGAGGTCGTTCTATAAGACCTTCACATTTGTTTATGATTTTATTTTTATTTTTTGGTCGTTTTATAAGACCTTAATGGTTGTTTATGATTTTATTTGGGACGTTTGATGAGCCCTCATTATTTTTTATTTTTTTTATTTTATTTTATTTATTTTGGACATTTTATGAGTCCACCTCATTATTTTTTCCAAGACGGACAACAGTAACGGACGTTTGGAGGAAGGTAAGTGCATTTGAATAACCTCTAACCAATGCTTCCATCTGTATTAATATAAGTCAAATACTCCTGCTTGATATGTAACAAATCCGTATGATCCTAACAAGGATTATTAAATTACTAGGTCAATAACAAATGCAAACAACTCAGAGAAGTGGAGCTGCCAACGAAGTGAGGTGTACATGCTAGCATTCCTGGGCTCTGTGTGTGTGGTTACTCACTCAGGATTGATAGGTGTATGAAAACGGATTGGCCTCATGATAAGATGACAGTGAACAAACCTAGGTGAATCCACTTTGATATATCGGCTTATTTAATTCCCGTCTCCTCACGCTGACGCCTTAGAGCTGGTGAGGGAAAAGGGGAATTTCTAACCCTTTAATTGGAGAGTCGATCAGGACATATTTCCCGATTTAAGTCCTGCGGGTAAGCGGAAGTTGACACTAGTTACATGTTACTTAATCAACTTATTCTAAATGGTTAAGGTTAACCACTCTCAGAGGACGTATTTTTAGTTTCAGTTTCCAGTACAATAAAACGTGTTCATGGTAACTACTGAGCATACTGTTGAATTGAGTAGATTGAGTGGGTCAGATGAAACGCCATATCATGTAAAATGAGATAGCAAATTAATGGGCTAGACTCAATTCTTAGTTAGAGACCAATGGGTGTCTATAGGACTGATAAATATTCTTTGGCCTCTGGGTGTAGTTCCTCAAAGTAACCACCAGATGCCGCCAAACCTGTACAACTAAGCCACCCACTCAGCATTGCCCGGACATTCCATATAAGATACAAATTAAATATAAATAAATGATATCCTGAATTAAATAATAATACACAACACAATCTATATTCGATAATTGTTAACCTGATTTTTGGATCAATGTTTGTAACACATTGAAAGCCAACTATGAAGTTTTCCTGTCTTTCTTTTTCTTTTCTTTCATTTATAATCGATACTGTCTTTTATCGCTGATAATATTGCTGTAACTGTATTGAAAAGACTATCTGTATGTATGGTTTGATTTAACAAAGATATATACAAGATGTGCAACAGAGATTAGAATTAACCTGTTAAGTTCAAGCTGAGAGAATTTGGGATTTAACATGTCAGGTATATATATGTTATTCATGCTTGCTTAATTAATATATATATGATTTTATTTATTTTAACGTTCATCATTTGTCGAATAGAGCTGAAGACCTTGACATATTTTCATGTATGACTCATCATGCAACGCTGTGTATCCATGACACATTTGTAAGGAATGTATGACCTCATCATGACTCATCTTCATGGCCCGTCTGTGGAAGATTACTGGAAATGAGTCCCAGCAAGTGCGCTTTGATATGAGAAGGTGCGCGGAGAGACATTCACCGGAAGGAGTCAGTGGTGTGGCCCAAGAGAATAAAAAGCCGTCACCAGTCGCGATCGTGGCCCCTTTTCACCCTGCGATGTGTCTGTACAGAGTGCATTCTCGAAGATGGAATATAACTGCCTGCCTGGACTTTGGATTTTTACGAAGGACTGGGATTAAGCTGTGACTGGAATCTTTTCTTCAATGATTGGTAATGTACAAATCTCTTAGCAATAATGATGTATAATAGGAAGATATGAATGACTAATCGCGTGTTAGGGTGGGGGCCATTTAATACACTCTCATATCTTCAAAATTATTTTCAGCCAAAAACATCTTATTGTCGATCAGGTCTCAAGCTTTTCCGAGGAATGATCAATCTTGTAAAGCTTATTGTAAAAGGTTATACTATTTTTAATCTCCTGTTTTATTTTATTTTATTTTATTTTATTTTATTTTGATTGATTTAAAGTTTTATCATTAAATGTGATTTTTATGATTCATATCGGTTATCTTATTATTGTCAATAAAATTGTTTAAAAGATAATTTTTGAATCAATCATTTTATTGTTTTGTTTCAATCTTTATTTTATTTAGTTTTGGTTTTATTCCTTTTGGACGTTTTAATAAGTCCGGTCGTTCTATAAGACCTTCTCATTTGTTTATGATTTTATTTTATTTATTTGAGGTCATTCTATAAGACCTTCTCATTTGTTTGTGATTTTATTTTATTTATTTGAGGTCGTTCTATAAGACCTTTTCATTTGCTTATGATTTTATTTTTATAATTTGGTCGTTCTATAAGACCTTTTCATTTGCTTATGATTTTATTTTTATAATTTGGTCGTTCTATAAGACCTTTACATTTGTTTATGATTTTATTTTTATTCTTTGGTCGTTCTATAAGACCTTTTCATTTGCTTATGATTTTATTTTTATAAGTTGGTCGTTTTATAAGACCTTAATGTTTGTTTATGATTTTATTTGGGACGTTTGATGAGCCCTCATTATTTTTTTGATTTTATTTTATTTATTTTGGACATTTTATGAGTCCACCTCATTATTTTTTCCAAGACGGACAACAGTAACGGACGTTTGGAGGAAGGTAAGTGCATTTGAATAACCTCTAACCAATGCTTCCATCTGTATTAATATAAGTCAAATACTCCTGCTTGATATGTAACAAATCCGTATGATCCTAACAAGGATTATTAAATTACTAGGTCAATAACAAATGCAAACAACTCAGAGAAGTGGAGCTGCCAATGAAGTGAGGTGTACATGCTAGCATTCCTGGGCTCTGTGTGTGTGGTTGCTCACTCAGGATTGATAGGTGTATGAAAACGGATTGGCCTCATGATAAGATGACAGTGAACAAACCTAGGTGAATCCACTTTGATATATCGGCTTATTTAATTCCCGTCTCCTCACGCTGACGCCTTAGAGCTGGTGAGGAAAAAGGGGAATTTCTAACCCTTTAATTGGAGAGTCGATCAGGACATATTTCCCGATTTAAGTCCTGCGGGTAAGCGGAAGTTGACATGTGGCGCCCAGACGTGGGGCTCGATTGACTCATTTTTGTCAAAATCGGGATCGATCGAGGCCCAAAACCGGAACCCGAGTAAGTGCGGCTCTGAGCGGAGGGCACAGTGCTTGGAGCTGATAGCGAACTCGCTGATAAATTGTCATGTCATACGACCCTGAGCTAACACAAAATAGTCTCTTTGATGAATAGTGTTTCATGGAAAAGAGCTTCTTTAATTGTGAAAATCTAGTGTGATTTTTGAGTTGAAGTTGATTGTACTATTTTGTGTTAAAGAAACGGTGACTGGCTCCCCCAGGAGACTTGCACTCTAAAAGAGGTTGAGTGTGAGAAGGCCATTCAAAGTGAATGGGCTTTAACAGCGACCTGCTGCTCTGGTCAGCTGTGAAGGTACTGATAGTGTACTTGGCAGAGCGCGCTGCGCCGCGCTTTCCTGAGGGAGGGGCTGAGTCAAGGGGTGGTTCAGGCCAGCCCACAAAAAGAAGGAGGGCTTGAACAGTTAGAGTTAATGTTGAGAGGCTGCTCGGAGAGAGGCAGTCTCTTCTAGGCTTGTGATGTTAAACTATGGTTTGCGCTATTTAGGCTTTCCATATTGGGTGCGGTTGCCCATTTTATTGGTTTGTTATCTCAGGTATCCATTTGTAGCAAAACTACCATACTCTTTGCTTAGTTATTGCGGGGTGCCTGAAGATATTTATAGTCCCTTTTCTTGGATAGAGGACTCAGTGTCAGAGGCTGACGCTGCAAACTTAACCCTGATTTCCTGTCTCTTGCCTTTTCTCCTGGAGTTTTTGGAAAAATTTTAAGTTTTCGGTTCCCGACAGGAGTGTCCATTGGCACAAGAAGAAAGTCGTCGAGAACCAAGGAGGAAAGGTAGGTGTTTCCACTAGACTAATGTTCTAGTGGAAGCAGCCTTTTTTCGGTTCCTGACAGGAGTGTCCATTGGCACAAGAAGAAAGTCGTCGAGAACCTAGGAGGAAAGGTAGGTGTTTCCACTAGACTAATGTTCTAGTGGAGGCAGCCTTTTTTCGGTTCCCCGACAGGAGTGTCCATTGGCACAAGAAGAAAGTCGTCGAGAACCTAGGAGAAAAGGTAGGGGTTTCCACTAGACTAATGTTCTAGTGGAAGCAGCCTTTTTCGGTTCCTGACAGGAGTGTCCATTGGCACAAGAAGAAGGTCGTCGAGAAACCAAGGAGAGAAGGTAGGTGTTTCCACTAGACTAATGTTCTAGTGGAGGCAGCCTTTTTCGGTTCCTAGCAGACGTGTCCATTGGAACAAGAAGACATCCAGATCCCGGAGAAGAGAAGCGGGAAGGATTACAACCGACCCGAAAGGACAACACACCCCACCGTTTGAGAGAGGACATCCGCCGACGAGTAAAGGTAGGAAACCCGAAGGCGGTAGTCCCGATAGCAGTAGAGGCAACGTACACAGGTACGGAGCTGAGTAACCAGGAGCTAAAGTACGTCCCTGAACCCAAAGCGCGCGGGGAAGGCTTCGGAAATAGATAGCTCCACTCCTACAATAAGAAAGCAAAGCGGGCTATAGAACACGCTAGTGAAGTAATGGAAAGAATAATAGGGAGAAATGGGAGGGGAAAGCCCCCCAGCCCTACAGAGGGGGTAGCAGGGTTAATGCCTGCACCCCAGCCTCTAGAACAACCAGATATACCAGTAGTGGTTATGCTACTGGGCGAAGGTGTAGATCGATGGCCACCAGGAGCAAGAAGGCACCTGGAAGTAAACAACCCTTCAATCCGTCTTGCCGACCTCGCAGCTGAGGTGGAAAGGTCGGTGAAGGAAACAGGAGTGTTTGTGAGTGAATTTCCCGAAATAATGGGCATAGCAACAGTAGTGGTAAACCACCCCCAAGAGGGATGCACCTCTGGGACGGTGGGCCTTTGGGCCCACTGGTGGACTGTGTTGTTGGATGTGTATAATGTAGTGGAAGTAACTAGCACCGGAGTCCAGTGGGACTCTACGATTAAATCCCTCGCTGAGAAAATGCAGATAAGGGTGGAATTAGCAAATCCCAAGGGGGCTGAAGCATTAAGCTTCAACCTCTGGGAGCAGTCGGGATTTGATCAAAAGCAGAAAGAGTTACAAAAAATGCGGAAAAGGCCAGCTGAGGCCGTTGGTGAAGAGGGCTTTGTTGATATGGGCTCATGTGTCCATGAGGAGGATGCAGGAGCATCAGAAAATGAAAGCCCAGGAAAAATTGTAAAAATGACTCCCCTGATAAGAACGGCGCCCCTGGGTGGGCTGCCGGAGGAAACAAAAAAGGTTTCAATCGGGAATGGTGTAATATTGTGCCACTATGTGGGAAGCCCCTGGCAAATACGGGGGGATGCTATAGTGATAATAACAGATAGATCACTAAAACCGCATAGTAAAGCGCTTGGAAACATTTTAAGGCAGGAAGCGGGACAAGAATATGAATTAGAGGTTAAACAAGAATTACAAAAAGATAATCAGCGGCCAATAATAGCGGCAAAAACTAGTGGCGGGAACACTCCCTACGGCATGATAATACACGTGCCAGGGACAGAGTGGAACCCCAATATCGATCAGTCACAATATGCGGACGAGATGGCAAAAGCATTGGAGAGGGGGGTCGACAAAGCGTTAGGAGAAGGAGCGGAGAGAATAGTGATGGCTGTAAATTGGATTAAAACTGGAAAGATGCAGTGGCAACAGGCTGAGTCCATAGCAGTAGCAGCGTTCACTCTAAGAGCTAAGACTCCTGTAACAACACCATCGGGAGTAGAATTTGTGATAGTAATATCAAAAAAGCAGAGAGAGGAACGAGTTAAATCAGTGACAGACGAGATTTTAACCCGTACTAGACAGATGCATCGTGAACGACGCCAGCCCCAGCAATCAATAAACGGAGAACCCAGGGACTCACCCCAGTCTTCATCCCCAGTTAAAACATCTCCCGTGCCTCTCCCGGTAAGTGGAAGGAAGTCAGGAGCTGCCCGGGAGGTGGAGGACGAAGAGCAAGCGGGACCGAGCAGACAAACCCCAAAGGGAAAAAACAAGGCCCCAAGGGGAGCGGTGACCTTTAGCCCCGTCACGTCTACCCCTGGAACAGCACGGCATCCCTGTTCGGGACAACCCCCCATGAAGACGGTGCCCCTGCCGCAGTGTTTGATGCCAGGAGATGGGAGCGAAGAGGAAGACGATGAAGAGCAAGCTCCTGTTTCGACCGCGACTGGCGCTAACCCCGCTGACGAAGACCAAGACTCAACCTCATCAGAGGATGACCCGGGCAACCCTGGCCAGAACCCGAAAATAGTTACAAGACCAGTTAGTAAAAGAAAGAAAAATCCTCAACCTACGTTGGACGTGTACCAATCCTCAGCAAGGGTAGCTAGAGATCTTAACCTGGGATGGATCGAGACAAAGGATGGGCGAAGAGCTTACGTACCCGAGGCAGGGCAAGTAGATCGCCCCTATCCACCTGCCTGGCTCAATAGGCTAGGTAGTAAAACGCCTCTAGTGATGCGAATAACTTATCGCGAGGCTATTAACATTTTACAGGCTCCGCCATATACCACATTATTAATTCACCAAGACCTGACTAAGAATTTCAGGGATGGCTACGTGGCGGTGGCACATGATTTTATGTTGAGAAGGCTTAAAAAAGCAATAAATAATAAAGCAAAATGTGAGCTGAGAGCCGACGATGACCTAAATTCAGGTTCTGATAACGATGGAGCAGCGGTTACTGTAACGGTACCAGCTGCCCCAAGAACCTCTTTGAACCAACAGTCCCAATATGTGACACAGCTGGGATCAACTACAATAGTACCAAACCCAGTACCCCAACCACATGACATGGAGGGGGAGGTGCAACAATTTAAGACCTTGAAGGAGTTGGTTCGCCAAAAAGGTAGGCTAGAGACAGCTAAAGAGTATTTAGTTGAGACATGGCCTATGATTAGAGACGCCCCAGGAGGAGATGGTGCTAAGAAACTATGGCTTCAGTACATCATCGCTAGCCCTGTCGGACCATACGAAACACCACAACAGGTCTACGAAAGATGGGTGGACGGCGAAGATGAGGATGAAGATGCCCATATTAGCAGGGCTAGAGAGCAACTCAAAAGGGACGTTTCACTGCTAAATGTGTGGCACAAAATTAAGGAAGTTATATCTCCAAATAGGTATATCAAAGTGCTGCGGATGATTGTCAAGGACAGAGGGAACGAAGCTGTCTTTGTGAAAATGGCCCCAAATAGCACGACGCTGAAAATTGAAGCCTCCGTTAAGAAGTGGGATCGCCTAACTAAGCATAACGCTGAGAAAAGGAGAACCGGACCAGTCGCTAGTCGCACCCGAGGGAGCGAACAGCAGGTCCAGCAGGGAGCTCAGCAACCAGTTCAGACTGTCCCCTACGTGAGACCTCAGCTGCAGAGAACGAACTGGAATCAGAGACAGGCCACCCAGCCAGGACAGCAGACGAGGCCCCAACCAAGACAACAGCCAGCAGTGCGAAGACCAGGTCTAGCATATATGCCCAAAGAAGAATTTGACAAACTGAACCCAGAAGAAAGGAAGGCCTTCCTCGAGGCTCGCAAGGCTGCAGCCTCCGGGGGGCCTGGGAAATAATGGAAACAAAGGCACGGGTCACCCTAGAAGGGGTTTACAGAATAGGGGATAACCTTTATGCTAAGGTAGAGGGAGTGCCCTATTTAGTAGACACAGGGGCCGAGGTGTCCATGACCCGTAGAGCCTTAAAACGAATCGGACACCTAAAAGTAATGGTAGCTGATGGCTCGATTGCCAAAATGCCGGTAGGGATTTGGAAGGGAATTGTGTGGGTGTTAGGACCATACAATTTGTTGACATTAAAAGATGCAGAAGAAATGAAGATACCTAGAAATAAAAGGCAAGTTGCGAAAAAGAGATGGGAAAAACTAAAACCTAAATTAGTGAAAGTAGGCCCTACAAAAATAATACCCGACCAAGAATGGTATAAATCAGTAGATGTACCTGCCGTAAAAGCCCAACAAATCCAAGACAGTGTGTTAACAATGGAAGGGAAAAAGAAATTAGGTGAAATTCTAGACAAAGCCGCCATCGCACATTTTAAGAATGATTGCGGTGATTTAGGCGCAAATTATGTGCATATTATAATTGGGGGGGTACATCCGCCAGTGAGGCAATATCCCCTCAACCCCGGAGCAGTGGCCGAAATGGAGGTAATTGTAAAAGAATTATTAGCACTTGGCATTATTCGTGAAGAACTAAACCCTATTACCAATAGCCCAATTCAAGCTGTTAAAAAACCTGAAGCGGTAGGAGGGGGATGGAGGCCAGTCATTAACTTTAAAGCTCTAAACCGCCGAACGGTGGCTAACCGAGCGAGCCTCATAAACCCCCAGGCGTCTTTAAAAACATTAAGAGTAAAGAAGTATAAATCATGTATTGACCTTGCAAATGGATTCTTTTCCCTGAGAATTGCCAAAGCATCACAAGGGAAAACAGCGTTTACGCATAAAGGAAAAGCATACGTTTGGCAGAGGTTGCCGCAAGGATATAAGAACTCCCCGAATGTATTTCAATCAGCTGTCTTGCATATTTTGGAAGGTCTCCCAGTCACAGTTTACATCGATGATGTGTTCATCGCTAGTGACACGGAGGAGGAACATTTGGAGATTCTGCAGGCCGTAATCGAACGAGTGACGGAGACAGGATTAAAACTAAATCTTAAGAAGTGTCAGCTGGCCAGGTTAAAGGTAGATTACTTGGGATTCCAAGTGTCTGAAGACTTGGGGCTGTCGCAAGCGTATCGAGAGAAAATAGAACAGATTTTGCCTCCAATGTCCGAGAACGAGCTACAGAAAATATTAGGACTGTGTAATTATGTTCGAGATTATGTTCCGTATTATCAGAAATTTGCGAGACCCCTTTATGCCCGATTGCGTAAGAATCCTAATGAAAAGAAAACAAAAGATTGGCCTTGGTCAGCTAAAGACCAAGAGAATTTAGAAGGGCTCAAAAACGCAGTAAAAAATGCTATACGCCTCGAACCGAGAAGCTTGGAAGTCAGGTTGGTTGTCGAGATACAATGTGATGAAGATAATGCAATGGTAAGTGTTAGTAATGAAGGTGCCGGCTTAGTGACACTATGGACTTATACTATAAATAATGTTGAGAAAAAGTTTCCCCAGGAGGAGAGAGAATTAGCGGTTCTTGCTAAATATTGGGGAACATTAAAAGATCTAGCCCAAGGACAAGGTATAAAAGTTGTTACGCAGAGTCAAGTACATCGATACCTGCGTAAAGACACACTAGAAAGTACTAAAGCGACGAATGTGAGATGGGGGAGGTGGGAAGATATCCTGCTTGACCCTGATTTAGAGATAGGACCAGCAAAATCCATATCTAAAAAACAGGTGGAAATTGTAAATAGTGAGGAGAGACCATATGAATGGATTCTATATACAGATGGATCCAAAAAGGGTGAAGACCAGTATGCCCACTGGGGCTTCATCCTGAAACACAATGGTAAAGAGATATGCCGCAGGAAAGGTCAGACTCTGGCCTCTGGGTGTAGTTCCTCAAAGTAACCACCAGATGCCGCCAAACCTGTACAACTAAGCCACCCACTCAGCATTGCCCGGACATTCCATATAAGATACAAATTAAATATAAATAAATGATATCCTGAATTAAATAATAATACACAACACAATCTATATTCGATAATTGTTAACCTGATTTTTGGATCAATGTTTGTAACACATTGAAAGCCAACTATGAAGTTTTCCTGTCTTTCTTTTTCTTTTCTTTCATTTATAATCGATACTGTCTTTTATCGCTGATAATATTGCTGTAACTGTATTGAAAAGACTATCTGTATGTATGGTTTGATTTAACAAAGATATATACAAGATGTGCAACAGAGATTAGAATTAACCTGTTAAGTTCAAGCTGAGAGAATTTGGGATTTAACATGTCAGGTATATATATGTTATTCATGCTTGCTTAATTAATATATATATGATTTTATTTATTTTAACGTTCATCATTTGTCGAATAGAGCTGAAGACCTTGACATATTTTCATGTATGACTCATCATGCAACGCTGTGTATCCATGACACATTTGTAAGGAATGTATGACCTCATCATGACTCATCTTCATGGCCCGTCTGTGGAAGATTACTGGAAATGAGTCCCAGCAAGTGCGCTTTGATATGAGAAGGTGCGCGGAGAGACATTCACCGGAAGGAGTCAGTGGTGTGGCCCAAGAGAATAAAAAGCCGTCACCAGTCGCGATCGTGGCCCCTTTTCACCCTGCGATGTGTCTGTACAGAGTGCATTCTCGAAGATGGAATATAACTGCCTGCCTGGACTTTGGATTTTTACGAAGGACTGGGATTAAGCTGTGACTGGAATCTTTTCTTCAATGATTGGTAATGTACAAATCTCTTAGCAATAATGATGTATAATAGGAAGATATGAATGACTAATCGCGTGTTAGGGTGGGGGCCATTTAATACACTCTCATATCTTCAAAATTATTTTCAGCCAAAAACATCTTATTGTCGATCAGGTCTTAAGCTTTTCCGAGGAATGATCAATCTTGTAAAGCTTATTGTAAAAGGTTATACTATTTTTAATCTCCTGTTTTATTTTATTTTATTTTATTTTATTTTATTTTGATTGATTTAAAGTTTTATCATTAAATGTGATTTTTATGATTCATATCGGTTATCTTATTATTGTCAATAAAATTGTTTAAAAGATAATTTTTGAATCAATCATTTTATTGTTTTGTTTCAATCTTTATTTTATTTAGTTTTGGTTTTATTCCTTTTGGACGTTTTAATAAGTCCGGTCGTTCTATAAGACCTTCTCATTTGTTTATGATTTTATTTTATTTATTTGAGGTCATTCTATAAGACCTTCTCATTTGTTTGTGATTTTATTTTATTTATTTGAGGTCGTTCTATAAGACCTTTTCATTTGCTTATGATTTTATTTTTATAATTTGGTCGTTCTATAAGACCTTTTCATTTGCTTATGATTTTATTTTTATAATTTGGTCGTTCTATAAGACCTTTACATTTGTTTATGATTTTATTTTTATTCTTTGGTCGTTCTATAAGACCTTTTCATTTGCTTATGATTTTATTTTTATAAGTTGGTCGTTTTATAAGACCTTAATGTTTGTTTATGATTTTATTTGGGACGTTTGATGAGCCCTCATTATTTTTTTGATTTTATTTTATTTATTTTGGACATTTTATGAGTCCACCTCATTATTTTTTCCAAGACGGACAACAGTAACGGACGTTTGGAGGAAGGTAAGTGCATTTGAATAACCTCTAACCAATGCTTCCATCTGTATTAATATAAGTCAAATACTCCTGCTTGATATGTAACAAATCCGTATGATCCTAACAAGGATTATTAAATTACTAGGTCAATAACAAATGCAAACAACTCAGAGAAGTGGAGCTGCCAATGAAGTGAGGTGTACATGCTAGCATTCCTGGGCTCTGTGTGTGTGGTTGCTCACTCAGGATTGATAGGTGTATGAAAACGGATTGGCCTCATGATAAGATGACAGTGAACAAACCTAGGTGAATCCACTTTGATATATCGGCTTATTTAATTCCCGTCTCCTCACGCTGACGCCTTAGAGCTGGTGAGGAAAAAGGGGAATTTCTAACCCTTTAATTGGAGAGTCGATCAGGACATATTTCCCGATTTAAGTCCTGCGGGTAAGCGGAAGTTGACATGTGGCGCCCAGACGTGGGGCTCGATTGACTCATTTTTGTCAAAATCGGGATCGATCGAGGCCCAAAACCGGAACCCGAGTAAGTGCGGCTCTGAGCGGAGGGCACAGTGCTTGGAGCTGATAGCGAACTCGCTGATAAATTGTCATGTCATACGACCCTGAGCTAACACAAAATAGTCTCTTTGATGAATAGTGTTTCATGGAAAAGAGCTTCTTTAATTGTGAAAATCTAGTGTGATTTTTGAGTTGAAGTTGATTGTACTATTTTGTGTTAAAGAAACGGTGACTGGCTCCCCCAGGAGACTTGCACTCTAAAAGAGGTTGAGTGTGAGAAGGCCATTCAAAGTGAATGGGCTTTAACAGCGACCTGCTGCTCTGGTCAGCTGTGAAGGTACTGATAGTGTACTTGGCAGAGCGCGCTGCGCCGCGCTTTCCTGAGGGAGGGGCTGAGTCAAGGGGTGGTTCAGGCCAGCCCACAAAAAGAAGGAGGGCTTGAACAGTTAGAGTTAATGTTGAGAGGCTGCTCGGAGAGAGGCAGTCTCTTCTAGGCTTGTGATGTTAAACTATGGTTTGCGCTATTTAGGCTTTCCATATTGGGTGCGGTTGCCCATTTTATTGGTTTGTTATCTCAGGTATCCATTTGTAGCAAAACTACCATACTCTTTGCTTAGTTATTGCGGGGTGCCTGAAGATATTTATAGTCCCTTTTCTTGGATAGAGGACTCAGTGTCAGAGGCTGACGCTGCAAACTTAACCCTGATTTCCTGTCTCTTGCCTTTTCTCCTGGAGTTTTTGGAAAAATTTTAAGTTTTCGGTTCCCGACAGGAGTGTCCATTGGCACAAGAAGAAAGTCGTCGAGAACCGAGGAGGAAAGGTAGGTGTTTCCACTAGACTAATGTTCTAGTGGAAGCAGCCTTTTTTCGGTTCCTGACAGGAGTGTCCATTGGCACAAGAAGAAAGTCGTCGAGAACCTAGGAGGAAAGGTAGGTGTTTCCACTAGACTAATGTTCTAGTGGAGGCAGCCTTTTTTCGGTTCCCCGACAGGAGTGTCCATTGGCACAAGAAGAAAGTCGTCGAGAACCTAGGAGAAAAGGTAGGGGTTTCCACTAGACTAATGTTCTAGTGGAAGCAGCCTTTTTCGGTTCCTGACAGGAGTGTCCATTGGCACAAGAAGAAGGTCGTCGAGAAACCAAGGAGAGAAGGTAGGTGTTTCCACTAGACTAATGTTCTAGTGGAGGCAGCCTTTTTCGGTTCCTAGCAGACGTGTCCATTGGAACAAGAAGACATCCAGATCCCGGAGAAGAGAAGCGGGAAGGATTACAACCGACCCGAAAGGACAACACACCCCACCGTTTGAGAGAGGACATCCGCCGACGAGTAAAGGTAGGAAACCCGAAGGCGGTAGTCCCGATAGCAGTAGAGGCAACGTACACAGGTACGGAGCTGAGTAACCAGGAGCTAAAGTACGTCCCTGAACCCAAAGCGCGCGGGGAAGGCTTCGGAAATAGATAGCTCCACTCCTACAATAAGAAAGCAAAGCGGGCTATAGAACACGCTAGTGAAGTAATGGAAAGAATAATAGGGAGAAATGGGAGGGGAAAGCCCCCCAGCCCTACAGAGGGGGTAGCAGGGTTAATGCCTGCACCCCAGCCTCTAGAACAACCAGATATACCAGTAGTGGTTATGCTACTGGGCGAAGGTGTAGATCGATGGCCACCAGGAGCAAGAAGGCACCTGGAAGTAAACAACCCTTCAATCCGTCTTGCCGACCTCGCAGCTGAGGTGGAAAGGTCGGTGAAGGAAACAGGAGTGTTTGTGAGTGAATTTCCCGAAATAATGGGCATAGCAACAGTAGTGGTAAACCACCCCCAAGAGGGATGCACCTCTGGGACGGTGGGCCTTTGGGCCCACTGGTGGACTGTGTTGTTGGATGTGTATAATGTAGTGGAAGTAACTAGCACCGGAGTCCAGTGGGACTCTACGATTAAATCCCTCGCTGAGAAAATGCAGATAAGGGTGGAATTAGCAAATCCCAAGGGGGCTGAAGCATTAAGCTTCAACCTCTGGGAGCAGTCGGGATTTGATCAAAAGCAGAAAGAGTTACAAAAAATGCGGAAAAGGCCAGCTGAGGCCGTTGGTGAAGAGGGCTTTGTTGATATGGGCTCATGTGTCCATGAGGAGGATGCAGGAGCATCAGAAAATGAAAGCCCAGGAAAAATTGTAAAAATGACTCCCCTGATAAGAACGGCGCCCCTGGGTGGGCTGCCGGAGGAAACAAAAAAGGTTTCAATCGGGAATGGTGTAATATTGTGCCACTATGTGGGAAGCCCCTGGCAAATACGGGGGGATGCTATAGTGATAATAACAGATAGATCACTAAAACCGCATAGTAAAGCGCTTGGAAACATTTTAAGGCAGGAAGCGGGACAAGAATATGAATTAGAGGTTAAACAAGAATTACAAAAAGATAATCAGCGGCCAATAATAGCGGCAAAAACTAGTGGCGGGAACACTCCCTACGGCATGATAATACACGTGCCAGGGACAGAGTGGAACCCCAATATCGATCAGTCACAATATGCGGACGAGATGGCAAAAGCATTGGAGAGGGGGGTCGACAAAGCGTTAGGAGAAGGAGCGGAGAGAATAGTGATGGCTGTAAATTGGATTAAAACTGGAAAGATGCAGTGGCAACAGGCTGAGTCCATAGCAGTAGCAGCGTTCACTCTAAGAGCTAAGACTCCTGTAACAACACCATCGGGAGTAGAATTTGTGATAGTAATATCAAAAAAGCAGAGAGAGGAACGAGTTAAATCAGTGACAGACGAGATTTTAACCCGTACTAGACAGATGCATCGTGAACGACGCCAGCCCCAGCAATCAATAAACGGAGAACCCAGGGACTCACCCCAGTCTTCATCCCCAGTTAAAACATCTCCCGTGCCTCTCCCGGTAAGTGGAAGGAAGTCAGGAGCTGCCCGGGAGGTGGAGGACGAAGAGCAAGCGGGACCGAGCAGACAAACCCCAAAGGGAAAAAACAAGGCCCCAAGGGGAGCGGTGACCTTTAGCCCCGTCACGTCTACCCCTGGAACAGCACGGCATCCCTGTTCGGGACAACCCCCCATGAAGACGGTGCCCCTGCCGCAGTGTTTGATGCCAGGAGATGGGAGCGAAGAGGAAGACGATGAAGAGCAAGCTCCTGTTTCGACCGCGACTGGCGCTAACCCCGCTGACGAAGACCAAGACTCAACCTCATCAGAGGATGACCCGGGCAACCCTGGCCAGAACCCGAAAATAGTTACAAGACCAGTTAGTAAAAGAAAGAAAAATCCTCAACCTACGTTGGACGTGTACCAATCCTCAGCAAGGGTAGCTAGAGATCTTAACCTGGGATGGATCGAGACAAAGGATGGGCGAAGAGCTTACGTACCCGAGGCAGGGCAAGTAGATCGCCCCTATCCACCTGCCTGGCTCAATAGGCTAGGTAGTAAAACGCCTCTAGTGATGCGAATAACTTATCGCGAGGCTATTAACATTTTACAGGCTCCGCCATATACCACATTATTAATTCACCAAGACCTGACTAAGAATTTCAGGGATGGCTACGTGGCGGTGGCACATGATTTTATGTTGAGAAGGCTTAAAAAAGCAATAAATAATAAAGCAAAATGTGAGCTGAGAGCCGACGATGACCTAAATTCAGGTTCTGATAACGATGGAGCAGCGGTTACTGTAACGGTACCAGCTGCCCCAAGAACCTCTTTGAACCAACAGTCCCAATATGTGACACAGCTGGGATCAACTACAATAGTACCAAACCCAGTACCCCAACCACATGACATGGAGGGGGAGGTGCAACAATTTAAGACCTTGAAGGAGTTGGTTCGCCAAAAAGGTAGGCTAGAGACAGCTAAAGAGTATTTAGTTGAGACATGGCCTATGATTAGAGACGCCCCAGGAGGAGATGGTGCTAAGAAACTATGGCTTCAGTACATCATCGCTAGCCCTGTCGGACCATACGAAACACCACAACAGGTCTACGAAAGATGGGTGGACGGCGAAGATGAGGATGAAGATGCCCATATTAGCAGGGCTAGAGAGCAACTCAAAAGGGACGTTTCACTGCTAAATGTGTGGCACAAAATTAAGGAAGTTATATCTCCAAATAGGTATATCAAAGTGCTGCGGATGATTGTCAAGGACAGAGGGAACGAAGCTGTCTTTGTGAAAATGGCCCCAAATAGCACGACGCTGAAAATTGAAGCCTCCGTTAAGAAGTGGGATCGCCTAACTAAGCATAACGCTGAGAAAAGGAGAACCGGACCAGTCGCTAGTCGCACCCGAGGGAGCGAACAGCAGGTCCAGCAGGGAGCTCAGCAACCAGTTCAGACTGTCCCCTACGTGAGACCTCAGCTGCAGAGAACGAACTGGAATCAGAGACAGGCCACCCAGCCAGGACAGCAGACGAGGCCCCAACCAAGACAACAGCCAGCAGTGCGAAGACCAGGTCTAGCATATATGCCCAAAGAAGAATTTGACAAACTGAACCCAGAAGAAAGGAAGGCCTTCCTCGAGGCTCGCAAGGCTGCAGCCTCCGGGGGGCCTGGGAAATAATGGAAACAAAGGCACGGGTCACCCTAGAAGGGGTTTACAGAATAGGGGATAACCTTTATGCTAAGGTAGAGGGAGTGCCCTATTTAGTAGACACAGGGGCCGAGGTGTCCATGACCCGTAGAGCCTTAAAACGAATCGGACACCTAAAAGTAATGGTAGCTGATGGCTCGATTGCCAAAATGCCGGTAGGGATTTGGAAGGGAATTGTGTGGGTGTTAGGACCATACAATTTGTTGACATTAAAAGATGCAGAAGAAATGAAGATACCTAGAAATAAAAGGCAAGTTGCGAAAAAGAGATGGGAAAAACTAAAACCTAAATTAGTGAAAGTAGGCCCTACAAAAATAATACCCGACCAAGAATGGTATAAATCAGTAGATGTACCTGCCGTAAAAGCCCAACAAATCCAAGACAGTGTGTTAACAATGGAAGGGAAAAAGAAATTAGGTGAAATTCTAGACAAAGCCGCCATCGCACATTTTAAGAATGATTGCGGTGATTTAGGCGCAAATTATGTGCATATTATAATTGGGGGGGTACATCCGCCAGTGAGGCAATATCCCCTCAACCCCGGAGCAGTGGCCGAAATGGAGGTAATTGTAAAAGAATTATTAGCACTTGGCATTATTCGTGAAGAACTAAACCCTATTACCAATAGCCCAATTCAAGCTGTTAAAAAACCTGAAGCGGTAGGAGGGGGATGGAGGCCAGTCATTAACTTTAAAGCTCTAAACCGCCGAACGGTGGCTAACCGAGCGAGCCTCATAAACCCCCAGGCGTCTTTAAAAACATTAAGAGTAAAGAAGTATAAATCATGTATTGACCTTGCAAATGGATTCTTTTCCCTGAGAATTGCCAAAGCATCACAAGGGAAAACAGCGTTTACGCATAAAGGAAAAGCATACGTTTGGCAGAGGTTGCCGCAAGGATATAAGAACTCCCCGAATGTATTTCAATCAGCTGTCTTGCATATTTTGGAAGGTCTCCCAGTCACAGTTTACATCGATGATGTGTTCATCGCTAGTGACACGGAGGAGGAACATTTGGAGATTCTGCAGGCCGTAATCGAACGAGTGACGGAGACAGGATTAAAACTAAATCTTAAGAAGTGTCAGCTGGCCAGGTTAAAGGTAGATTACTTGGGATTCCAAGTGTCTGAAGACTTGGGGCTGTCGCAAGCGTATCGAGAGAAAATAGAACAGATTTTGCCTCCAATGTCCGAGAACGAGCTACAGAAAATATTAGGACTGTGTAATTATGTTCGAGATTATGTTCCGTATTATCAGAAATTTGCGAGACCCCTTTATGCCCGATTGCGTAAGAATCCTAATGAAAAGAAAACAAAAGATTGGCCTTGGTCAGCTAAAGACCAAGAGAATTTAGAAGGGCTCAAAAACGCAGTAAAAAATGCTATACGCCTCGAACCGAGAAGCTTGGAAGTCAGGTTGGTTGTCGAGATACAATGTGATGAAGATAATGCAATGGTAAGTGTTAGTAATGAAGGTGCCGGCTTAGTGACACTATGGACTTATACTATAAATAATGTTGAGAAAACGTTTCCCCAGGAGGAGAGAGAATTAGCGGTTCTTGCTAAATATTGGGGAACATTAAAAGATCTAGCCCAAGGACAAGGTATAAAAGTTGTTACGCAGAGTCAAGTACATCGATACCTGCGTAAAGACACACTAGAAAGTACTAAAGCGACGAATGTGAGATGGGGGAGGTGGGAAGATATCCTGCTTGACCCTGATTTAGAGATAGGACCAGCAAAATCCATATCTAAAAAACAGGTGGAAATTGTAAATAGTGAGGAGAGACCATATGAATGGATTCTATATACAGATGGATCCAAAAAGGGTGAAGACCAGTATGCCCACTGGGGCTTCATCCTGAAACACAATGGTAAAGAGATATGCCGCAGGAAAGGTCAGACTCCTGGCAGTGCCCAAGCAGGAGAGGCTACAGCGGTGTTAGAAGGATTGTTAGAGGCCATAAGATTACACGTGGGTCGAGTAAGACTTATAACCGATAGTCACTATTGCGCCCAGGCGCTCAGAGAAGATTTATCCATTTGGGAAGAAAATGGGTTTGAAGGAGCGAGGAGTAAAGAAATTGCTCATGCTGAGTTATGGAAGAAAATAGCCGAGTTAAGGTTAAATATGACTATCGATGTTGTTCACCAGAAAGCCCACGTCAAGGAGGGGGCTCACTGGAGAGGAAATGATGAAATAGATAAATACGTCCAAGAGAGAAGATTGGTAATTGTAGGAGCAGAAAAATGGGACAATACTCCCAAAGGAGGAAAAGTGGTCCCAGATGAGTTTGTGTGTGAGGTGACTAAGGCCGTACATGAAGCGCTAGGCCATGGAGGTGCCTTGCCCACAAAAAGAAAGCTGGAGAAACTGGAACTTTGGATCCCAGAAAAGAAAATTCGTTCAGTTATACGAAATTGCGAGTTGTGTAATAAGTATAATGCAGGACGCCGAGGGCAACGAGTGGACGGATTGACGATTAAAAGCACTGTTCCATGGGCATCAGTTTGCATGGACGTAGCAGGCCCCATGGGAGTAAACGGCACTAAAGGTGAGAAGTATCTTGTTGTGCTTGTAGATTCGATGTCAGGACATTTTGGATTAAAAGCGGTACGTAATGCGAATGCTAATAGCGTACTAAAAACACTGGAAGAGGGTTGTATGTGGTTAGGCATACCGAGAGAGTTAAGAACTGACAATGGAACTCATTTCAAAAACGCTACAATAGACAGGTGGTGTCAAAAGTGGGGAATAATGAGGACTTACTCTCCGCCTTACACCCCTCAAGCTAATGGCGTGGCTGAACGAACCATTGGCCTGGTTAAAAGTTGGCTCGGGAAAAATGCTAATGGAAAAGAATGGAGTGAAAAATTGGTGGAGTTGGTCAAGGACTTGAATGGGAGGAGCAGAGCAGATAGACCTTCCCCTTCAGAGGAGTTAAACCAGCGCCCCTTTGTCGCTCCTGAGGTAGGACGAATGCAAAGTACAGAAAACACTCAGAAGGGGAAGTGCCCATTTCAGGTAGGACAGAGAGTGTGGATAAAATCTCATGGTCCATCTGATAGCCAGGCAGTAAAAGCAAAGTATGACCAATCTGACATCATTGAAGAAGTTTTAGACAGAAATACAGTGCGATTAAAAAAGAAGGGACTCCAAGGGGTAGAGCAGCTAAAACCAATGCCAGTTAATTCAGCCTAAAGCTAAGGAGTAAGACAAATAATTAAAAGATGGAACAAGCCACTCCGGCCTTTGTCAAGCTCGTTATGGTGAAAGGAGCTGTCATCGTGCGGAGGACTGAAAAGGAAATAATGGTTGGTAGGGCATTTAATCTTTGGATAAATGCAATAAGAGGATATATTGTTAATAGAGTAGAAGATTTTAGTTGGCAACCGGCTATCTTGACCTGCATAATTTGTAGTGGAAGCGAAGAGTCGAGGAGCCAGTGGAATGTGGAACAGATATCCGACGAAGGCTGGTTGGACGGCCTTAAGCCGGATTTGAGCGAGGTAGGCACGGCTAAGATATTTGAAATACAGGTATGTGGGTATTGTAGAATAAAGAGCCTACCTAGAATAAAAGTGCATGTTCAGTGGGATTTAGCCCCGCAAGAGAATACAGATGCACAGTATTGTAAATGTATGTGGGATGGAGAGAAGGTATTGTATTGTCAACATTGTTGGATGAGAATGGAAAGAGGTTCACTGATAAGAGCTGGGGAAGCCGAAGGGTGGCAGTTAACTAGAGCGGAAACCCCGATAAAGTCGCTGAGTTCCGATTTGCTGACCTATTGGCCTATGGAGATAAACGAGAGGACGTGTGACTCGAGATTTCAGGCGCTGCTTTACAACAACTGGCCGCCAGAAGGAGGTGAGTATCGCCCGGCTCCGCTTATTGTTGGCTCGGAGGCGACGCCAACTCTAATATATGTTGAACCTAAGTGTGTAGTTGAACCAGGGGTACCCTGGGCCACAGTAATCAATGGTGTGTTAGCCCGAGGGCATATTCCGATGGAAACATTACCTGACGTCCCACAAGAAAGGGTAATAAATATTAGTAGAATGTGTAGTAGTAATGTGTTAATGTACGCTACATTGGATAAAATGGAATATAAGGCTAAAACAGCAGTAGTAAGGGTGAGTCCAGTGGTGTCGCCTCAACAAGATACGAGGTCTGACACAGGATACTGGGTAAAAGTAAAAATAATGATGGCCATGAAACCTTATGAGGGTATATACTCATTGGGAATGGAAGTGTCAATGAGTACGGAGGAGGAGGCCAAGCGGCTTCACCCCAAATGTACTTTTTATAGGGAGTGCCATAGTAGTGCACAGATAAGAATGTATAGTGGTAGAACCTATAGAGATGAAAAGAGTGAAAAAATAAGGCCTAGTGGTAATGAGAAGATGATGGCATTAGCTCAGGTGGCCACGGAAAAGCTAGAAAAACTTAATGCGAATTCATTAAGTGAGGGAAGGCTTGGGCAAGAACGAGTGACCCATGTCAGGGGAAAATCTGACCTTAGAGGTCGCCCAAAGGAAAAATGGTGGCAAGGATGTCCCTACCCGGGTTGTACCGGTGAAGGACATGTAGTTGGCGACCGCCGAGTGCATCGGTCGCTACGTGGATGTCCTAGTTTTAACAAGGCAAATCCATGTGAGTATAGATCACCTAGATGGAAAGAATTGGTGAGAAAGTGTAGAAGGGCCCCTCATTCCATTTTTTCCAAGGAGGAACGGATGGAGATGGGTAAAGTATTGGAAACTCCAGCCGCGAGGTCAAAGGCGGAATGGAGGGAAGGGCCAGACATGATGAAGATAAGTGGTCAAAAGATCAAAAAAGCTAGGAAAATTGATTATCAATAAATTAAGAAGGGAAAAAAAAAAACCCCGCCTATTTTAAAAGAAAATAAGTTTTTGTAAAAAGATAAGATAATTGTGTAATGAAGGCCAACCCCCAAGAAAAGGAGGAGGAGCTAATGAGATGTTAAAACGCAACAGTCCTTAAAGGACAAGATCAAAAGAAGAAAGCATGAAACGGAGCTACGAGATGGAGGAAGAGCAAAGTTGTAGCAAGCTAGTAGTACCTGGACCTCGACCTGCGACTCTAAACTTGCCTCACCCCCTGACTCTAGAGGTAGGAGAAGGGCCGCATGTCTATTATAATGGAGGAACAATTACACGCCAACCGAAGCGCAGAAAGACAGAGAACCATTATGAGACTCCAGTAAATGAAGACCCACCGGACACGGTTGATGAACAACCTAAAGCCTAACCGCCAGCAACAAAATTGGAGGTATGGAGGAGTTTTGGTGACTATCACACTTTGTTTCATGGTAATATTTTTGATATATTATTTGATGAGACAAAAATCTAGCATCGCGAGCACAGCCCCGATTAATCCCCTCGACCTAGTAGAAATACGACATGGCACCACTAAAATAACCAATCAGACGTGTTGGAAGGTGGAAGTGAAGCATGCATGTGAAGAATGGAGAAGGGAGAAGGGAGCCTGCGGTGCCGGGGAGGAAAAACCCTGTGGGGTAGAATGGAGAAGGGAGAAGATAGCAGTAATAAATTCCTATCTTCGCACCTTTAACAGCACATATTATAATGAAACCCTAGAGGTCTTGAGAAGAAGTACTATATATCCTGCGAAATCAAAAAGCAAGTGTGCACATCCAGTGATTTTACGAGTTGATAACACAACAAGCGACTTCACAGTCAATATTACCTTGTTATGTCTGGAGAAGCAAGAACAAAGAATCATCAGAAAGAACTGGGTCCAGATCGGGAAGGAGGAACCTGCTTGGTACTTCAACGAATATTGTGCAAGACTGCCAGATGCAACAGGTGGATACTGGCTGAAGACAGGCCATGACGCCCCTGACTTCACCTACCCGGCAGCCCCACGGAATGACACCTGTACCGAATTTCGCCCGGCATGGGAACGATGTTGGAACTGTATAACCTTTCGGTGCGAGGAGCCAGGGGCCAACGGGACCATAGATTACTTGCCAGGTACTCCTACTTCATCGTCAGGTAGGTCACCTAAATTTCTTAAGTTACGTAGGTTTGCAAAATTTAAAAAGCCTGTACCAATATCACAGAAAAAATTAGTAATAACGCGACGGCCAGGATGCAAGTTAATGTTAGAAAAGGCCCAGTCGTATAATAATAGCCATTGTGATTGGAATATGATGAAATATTGTTTTGAGCCCTATCATGTTTTGTTATGCAGATGAGGGTAATATAATTACACCCTCCGATATAGGGCCTAGGCGTGATGTAAGGTTAATCCTGAGTCACTTTATTAGATTATATGCCGGAAATGCATTAGATCAAGAGAAAATAGAAGTGAAATATGAAGTATGGCTAAATGATTCCTTTCCATGGATATGGAAAAGAGATACATATATATTGAAATCAACCTTTAATAAAACTTTGGGAATAAATGAGTTAAAAGTAGTATGGGCACGGATGTGGGCTCAACGTATTCCTACACCGGATGATTTATATAATGTCCCAAAAGGGGATTTTGATAAAATTGACCAATGTGTAGCATTGAGAATGTATAACAGATTGCATAGGAAGGAGTGGATAAGTGGAATTTCACCACGATGCCCCTTGGTGGAGACAGGAACGCCACCTTTGACTCATTGGATATATAACTGTACAGGGTTGAACACAAACCTAACGATTAAAGGAGTGCTCCAAGCATGGAGAGAAGGACACACGAGAGATGAAAGTAAGACGTGGTGGGGGCTCAATAAAGATGAGATGGTTCAGGATGTGATACCTTGCTTAGGAGAGTCGGAGAATTATTGGATTAAATATCAATATATGGCGACGGTGTACTCTAAAGAGAACGATATTTGGCCTGACATTGAAAGACCAGCCTTATATGCTAATCCAAGACCATGGGAAATGTTGTGTAAGGGGGGAGAGTCCGTGAAAAATTTTAATGAATGCACAATTGTATTAGCACGTATACCCTGTTATAAAGTCTCCCGATTTCAGAATTTTTGTAATGTATGTTATCGCGATGAAAATTATGCCAACTATGAGGGGGCAGTATGGATCAAGGATAATAGTAATCAATGGATCCGGAGTCAAGCTGCAGGTAGAGAATATTGTACGCGATGGGACAAAGATCATGACTTATCCAAAATGGTAGGATTAAGAATGATCCCCAAGCCTCCTGACTCTATTATGCAGATCTTAGAAGGTCACGCATTTAGGAAGACCCTTTGTAAAGGGGATATAGTTACAGGGTTTGATTGGCTGGGATTTAATAAGATTTATGGCCCTGGCACATGCCACGAACCTGCTGAAAGATGGCTGCATTGTGGACACAGTGACGAATATGATCATAAGGGGGAACATGTATGTACTTGGTATGAGAGAATAGGATTGGCAATAAAAGGTGTAGTAAAAACTGTGGCCACTACAGCCGTGGAAGTTGTAGAAGATGTAGCAGAGACGGCGGTTATTGGGATAAGTACAGGGCTGTATGGTTTATTATATGATGTGGGAGTATGGTTCCTGCTAGTGTCAGGAATTGTCCTGTCAGCAGTTATAGCTGTTGCAGTTATCAAAAGAGGGATTTTGGCATTATCCACCCACCGAAATTATAAAGAGAAAACCTCACCAAATAAGGTTAAAGCTCAGTTATTGGCCAACGAGCTGCAGAAAAAATGGGGGGGCCGACTAAGGGGAAATTATTGAGAAGTGGGGATGGGCTTCAGAAAAGGGCGGGATCGATCCAATTATAGATAAGACGCCCTAGCCCTGACTTCCTCACTTCTCACTGAAATCTTTTGGCGGAACAGTAACTAACGACTAACCATGGCTTGTAATGCTTTGGGTAAAGGTATTATTGGAAGACCAGGCGCCCCTCAAAACGTGAGTAATGAAGTGGAATATTGGATAATTTTTATAATATGACTTTTTTGATGTTGTGTCGGATATAGCGAACAACTAAGTTAGTAGTGTGGGGAATAATTTTAATTCTCCTTTGGTTATGTCTGGTCGACCACTTGGTTTTAGTAATTTGGGTTTTTATCTATGTATTTTTTTTACTCTCCCGCCAAGAGGTTCCGCTACTCGGAAGAGCGACCACACTCTCGCTCTCCCGTAGTAGAGGTGTTCCGCATTGATGGAGTAGATGCGGATGGAAACTTAGACTAAGATTAGAATGTATATATTGGGAGCCGCAATATTTTAGGTTTCCCCCAGGTCTAAGAATTGTCGAATTTTGGATGTGTGTTTAACAGGATAACCAGGATCAGCCGCAGTGTGTCTTCTGTGGAAGTGATCTCCTCACGTCCGCTTGGGTGGTGGGGGACGCTTTCTATGGACACTGCTGCTATCCGTTGCCCGCAGTGGATGAGGGTAGAGAAATGTGGCTCATACCAGACGGGCTTTTTCTAAATTTCATCAGTGATTTTTTCATTGATATCCAGTGTGGTTCCTGGATATGGCCTGGCTTTGCTGACCTCGCGGGCTCAAGTAAGTTGGAAGGTTTGGTTCAAAGTCGTTTGAAAGAGATACGTTATTATTTTAACGTTGAGGGTGAATTTATCGGGGGAACTTTCCCTTTAATGCGCATGATATGGCGCCTGCCTGACGGTGCTCGGCGCTTGACATTCAACACCTTGGCTGGCTTCTGTGTAGCCGCCACTCCTTTGAGACTGGTCGGATCCAATCGGGATGAGTGGCCCTACGAGCCTGTAACGCCCTCCTCGCCCTTCCTGGACCGGGTTGACGAGCCTGGGGAACCCAGAGCCGCCCGACAGGATGTTCCAGTTGGTAAGGTTGTGCCACTGTTGAGATCACCCTCCCCCACGGTTACATCGACCACTGATTACCTGGAGGGTGTGCAAGGCGAGGATGGGGGTGGAACGGGGTCATCTCCCTCCCTGATGATAGGTGAACTGGGCCTGTGGTCTCCTCTTACTGATCCTCCGTCCGACTCCTTGCCTTCTGAATCCCCGGTGTCTCCGTTGCCGGAGGACACAAGGGGGTTGGATGCAGGTGACGGGTTGGAGCTGGGGGCTTTTGAGGTTGATCAGTTTGGACACCATTGATCTCTAGGAGGGGGTGTTGAATTGAGTAGATTGAGTGGGTCAGATGAAACGCCATATCATGTAAAATGAGATAGCAAATTAATGGGCTAGACTCAATTCTTAGTTAGAGACCAATGGGTGTCTATAGGACTGATAAATATTTTTTGGCCTCTGGGTGTAGTTCCTCAAAGTAACCACCAGATGCCGCCAAACCTGTACAACTAAGCCACCCACTCAGCATTGCCCGGACATTCCATATAAGATACAAATTAAATATAAATAAATGATATCCTGAATTAAATAATAATACACAACACAATCTATATTCGATAATTGTTAACCTGATTTTTGGATCAATGTTTGTAACACATTGAAAGCCAACTATGAAGTTTTCCTGTCTTTCTTTTTCTTTTCTTTCATTTATAATCGATACTGTCTTTTATCGCTGATAATATTGCTGTAACTGTATTGAAAAGACTATCTGTATGTATGGTTTGATTTAACAAAGATATATACAAGATGTGCAACAGAGATTAGAATTAACCTGTTAAGTTCAAGCTGAGAGAATTTGGGATTTAACATGTCAGGTATATATATGTTATTCATGCTTGCTTAATTAATATATATATGATTTTATTTATTTTAACGTTCATCATTTGTCGAATAGAGCTGAAGACCTTGACATATTTTCATGTATGACTCATCATGCAACGCTGTGTATCCATGACACATTTGTAAGGAATGTATGACCTCATCATGACTCATCTTCATGGCCCGTCTGTGGAAGATTACTGGAAATGAGTCCCAGCAAGTGCGCTTTGATATGAGAAGGTGCGCGGAGAGACATTCACCGGAAGGAGTCAGTGGTGTGGCCCAAGAGAATAAAAAGCCGTCACCAGTCGCGATCGTGGCCCCTTTTCACCCTGCGATGTGTCTGTACAGAGTGCATTCTCGAAGATGGAATATAACTGCCTGCCTGGACTTTGGATTTTTACGAAGGACTGGGATTAAGCTGTGACTGGAATCTTTTCTTCAATGATTGGTAATGTACAAATCTCTTAGCAATAATGATGTATAATAGGAAGATATGAATGACTAATCGCGTGTTAGGGTGGGGGCCATTTAATACACTCTCATATCTTCAAAATTATTTTCAGCCAAAAACATCTTATTGTCGATCAGGTCTTAAGCTTTTCCGAGGAATGATCAATCTTGTAAAGCTTATTGTAAAAGGTTATACTATTTTTAATCTCCTGTTTTATTTTATTTTATTTTATTTTATTTTATTTTGATTGATTTAAAGTTTTATCATTAAATGTGATTTTTATGATTCATATCGGTTATCTTATTATTGTCAATAAAATTGTTTAAAAGATAATTTTTGAATCAATCATTTTATTGTTTTGTTTCAATCTTTATTTTATTTAGTTTTGGTTTTATTCCTTTTGGACGTTTTAATAAGTCCGGTCGTTCTATAAGACCTTCTCATTTGTTTATGATTTTATTTTATTTATTTGAGGTCATTCTATAAGACCTTCTCATTTGTTTGTGATTTTATTTTATTTATTTGAGGTCGTTCTATAAGACCTTTTCATTTGCTTATGATTTTATTTTTATAATTTGGTCGTTCTATAAGACCTTTTCATTTGCTTATGATTTTATTTTTATAATTTGGTCGTTCTATAAGACCTTTACATTTGTTTATGATTTTATTTTTATTCTTTGGTCGTTCTATAAGACCTTTTCATTTGCTTATGATTTTATTTTTATAAGTTGGTCGTTTTATAAGACCTTAATGTTTGTTTATGATTTTATTTGGGACGTTTGATGAGCCCTCATTATTTTTTTGATTTTATTTTATTTATTTTGGACATTTTATGAGTCCACCTCATTATTTTTTCCAAGACGGACAACAGTAACGGACGTTTGGAGGAAGGTAAGTGCATTTGAATAACCTCTAACCAATGCTTCCATCTGTATTAATATAAGTCAAATACTCCTGCTTGATATGTAACAAATCCGTATGATCCTAACAAGGATTATTAAATTACTAGGTCAATAACAAATGCAAACAACTCAGAGAAGTGGAGCTGCCAATGAAGTGAGGTGTACATGCTAGCATTCCTGGGCTCTGTGTGTGTGGTTGCTCACTCAGGATTGATAGGTGTATGAAAACGGATTGGCCTCATGATAAGATGACAGTGAACAAACCTAGGTGAATCCACTTTGATATATCGGCTTATTTAATTCCCGTCTCCTCACGCTGACGCCTTAGAGCTGGTGAGGAAAAAGGGGAATTTCTAACCCTTTAATTGGAGAGTCGATCAGGACATATTTCCCGATTTAAGTCCTGCGGGTAAGCGGAAGTTGACAATACTGACAGCTTTTCTTATGATCTCACGGTTAAGGAGGCTGTCACAACACCCAATTTCTGTCTGGTGCCAGATGGCAACAATTCCCATCACTTGTCACGACAACACCAATAGTATTACCAGGTATGTATGGCTTTACTTTTTGTAGTTTCTTATTTAATTTTATGTTTCATATTTTCATTACAATGTTTGTAATATTTTCAGATTCAGGCACAGATGAGTTTAACTGGACGGACTTCTGCGACTTTGTGGTGTGGACAAAGTGTGATTGAGCGAGTCCACCCAGATCGCTCGTTTTGGCCAGCTGGAAAAGCCAGAGTTTTTTTTCCCCCCAAAGTCCCCTCCTTACCTGAACTGCTCGGGAGAGCATTTACTAGATCAGCAGTGGACTTCCAGTGTTCCTGCTCAGCCGCTGTCACCTACCACTTGCTCATGTACTTCAAAGATGCGGAATAAAGTAGTTTTTTGTGCTGCAGCAGATTGTAAAATCAAATGATATCACTTGAAGTGTGCCAATCTAGACTGCCAAAAGGACAGTGGTTTTGTGACAAGTGTGAAACAAGGATTATTGGGAAAACTGTAACACAGTACTGGTACTTGTCTTACATTAAACAAATTTAAAAGAGAGCAACTTTTTCCTCTGTACATAGCATAATGAAAGTCATTGCGTACCCCATCAACATTACATCATACCGTCATCTCAGGATGGTAGGCACCTGTGCTAAAATAAACTACATTAATTAACAGTTCAATTTTTAACCCTGAAATTACTACATCTAATCATTATTCACTTCATTTTTTGTGCTTTTAGAAATAATAGAGATTTATGCCATTACTTTAAGAGGGACCATATTGCACATTGAGTCAAATCCTGTCATTTGTATTATGTATAGCTTTGTAAACAAACCCAACAATAGAATTTGTATAAACGCTGCCTTTATTAGCGCCAAACAAACAGTCGCATGTTGTCCTCCTCCAATGCTTCGATGCTCGCCTTCGTTTCCATCATGTCATTGGCAATCAAGTCGGTGTGGCATGAGATCCCTAAAGAAAAAAATAAAGAAAAAATCACAAAAAAATACGGTACCAGTAATAGGTTTAATATAGTAAAGTAGTATAGTTTTTTTGTCAGTGTAAAAGAAATGTACACATTTTGTTGCATTTTTTAATGTATGAGCATTGCTACAGGCAAATACTTATTTCTATAAACACTTCCAAATGTCTCTAAAATATAAGGTGCGTGTACACACACAAACATAAACACATACATTCACTCATGCATACAATATATCATGTAATGAATTCTGAGTGGCATACCAGAGTCAATGATGTCAGCAGTACTTGAGGGTACAGGTTACTGGAGCCATCTGGCTGCATAACTGCAACAATCTCTGCCACTTCGAGTCGTCTTTTCTTTGCTTGTCTCTCCTGTGCACGTTCATATCTTGGCACCGACTGGGCTGAGACATAGATGTTGTAACTTGGGACCCAACTTTAATGTTGGAGCCCAGTCGGGATGATTGGACAGAAAAACGGGCGCAGGGCGACCTGTTAAAATAAACAAATATATAAACAAATAAAATATGGAAAGACTGGTTATTTTACCGCAGTAGGGTGGCCGTGAATAAGTTCTTTAGCATGAAGTGTAGGCTACCGGGGGTCTGTTTTCTTGCATCACCCCCGGGGGTCTGTTTTCTTGCATCAGCCCCTTCTGTCTCTTTTTTTTTTCAAGTTTACATTTTGCCACCAAAAAACATGTTATCGGCATTAAAAGCCCAAGACTAATCAATCCAATTTCAGCAGTAAACACTTTGCACTGGCACTACTTGGGTGAAAATGTTCGATGTTAGCTTTCGGCTAACGTCCGCTAGCCAGCTTGTACTACCGAACTTGCTTGCTCATGAATCCAAAACATAAGCAACTTGCCCATATATGGGCGGTCGAAACGTTATTAATCCTCATGCATTAAATAAAGGTAAACAAGCTTACCGCTCACAAAGTGATCGCTGCACACACGAGCCCAAAGTAACGACTTCCCTCCGGAGTCCGCACTCCTCTGTCTCCAGGCCCTGGTTCCTAATTATTTTCGGAATTCGGAAAAAAGACCGACCATTTTCCCCCTTGGCTTTGTTCGAACAGCCAACGATGCAGCAACAATGTACCATTTTAAACGCAGAAAACAAACGTGATAGATACGTGTTAGACCGAATCGCTACGTAAATGGAGGCCACCCAGCATGGCGACTACGAGAAATCCGAGGCGGAAGTGACGACATGTGCAAGCGACCTATACCTCAAATGAAATGTTACCTAGCTTACATTGTTAAAACGTGCATACACATGAAAGTTTAGTGGAGAATCTGCCACTGCAATGGAACATTTTCATGACATTTCATGGAGTCAACATTTCACAAATGGCAAACATAACATTTCATAATTCATTGTTCTGTTGCAAAATAAGAAAGTCAAGTTTCTAAGAAGGCTTTTACTGTTCTTATTTGTGTGTGTGTGCGTGTGCGCGTGTCAGTCAGAACATATGTGGCTGTTTGTGGGGGATGTTCTTGTCCTCCCCACCCCCCATGGTGGCATGTCCAGGCCACAGGAGTGGAATTCCTTTGGAAGTGAGGTTGCAAAAAGTTACAACCGGCCGATAATCGTTACACACTAGCACAACGTGCGTTCTTGTGTGTTTTGTTAAATTTGGTTTGATGGCTGGCTGACTAGCACATTCGCCTCCCATTGCTGAGGACGCAAGATCGAGACCAGGCTTCGGCCTTCCTGGGTGGGGTTTGCATGTTCTCCCTGTGCCTGCGTGGGTCTTCTCCGGGTACTTCGGTCTCCTCCCACATTCCAAAGACATGCATGGCAGATTAATTGGGCGCTCTGAATTGTCCCTAGGTGTGCTTGTGAGTGTGGATGGTTGTTTGTTTCTGTGTGCCCTGCGATTGGCTGGCAATCGGTTCAGGGTCTGCCCCGCCTACTGCCCGAAGCCGGTTTGGATAGGCTGCAGCACCCCCGCGACCATTGTGAGGAGTGAGCGGTTAAGAAAATGGATGGATGGATGGATTTCTGAGAGATGCTCTTGCCATCATCTGAGCAGGCAAAAGGTTTTTCTCCAGTGTGTGTATTTTCATGTGGATTGTTAAACAAGACTTTTGAGAGAAGCTTTTATCACAATCTGAGCAGGAAAAAGTTTTTTCTCCAGTGTGTGTTCTTGTGTGTTTTGTTAAACTCGACTTATTAGAGGAGAGTTTGCCACAATCTGAGCAGGAAAAAGTTTCTCTCCAGTGTGTATTCTTTTATGAATTGTTAAAGTTGACGTACTAGTAAAGCGTTTGCCACAATCTGAGCAGGAAAAAGGTTTCTCTCCAGTGTGCGTTCTTGTATGAATTGTTAAATGTAACCCATCAGAGAAGCCTTTGCCACAATGTGAGCAGGAAAAGGGTTTCTCTCCAGTGTGTGTTCTTGTGTGACATTTTAACTGTGAGTTTTGACAGAAGCGTTTGCCACAGTCTGAGCAGGAAAAAGGTTTCTCTCCAGTGTGTGTTCTTGTATGAATTGTTAACTGTGACTTATCAGAGAAGCTTTTCCCACAATCTGAGCATAAAAAAAGGTATCTCTCCTGAATGCATTTTTGTATGAATTTTTAACTTTGACTTTTCAGAGAAGCTTTTCCCACAATCTGAGCAAGAAAATGTTGTTTGTCCAGAGTGTGTTTTTTTGTGTATTGTTAACTCCGACTTTTGTGGGAAGCGTTTGCCACAGACTGAGCAGGCAAAAGGATTTTCTTCAGTGTGTGTTCTTGTATGAATTGTTAACTTCGACTTATCAGAGAATTTTTTTCCACAATCTGAGCAGGAAAAGGGTCTTTCTCCAGTGTGTGTTCTTGTATGAATTGTTAACTTGGACTTTTCAAAGAAGCATTTTCCACAATCTGAGCAGGAAAAAGGTTTCTCTCCAGTGTGTCTTCTTTTGTGACTTTTTAACTGTGACGTTTGAGAGAAGCGTTTGCCACAGTCTAGGCAGGAAAAAGGTTTCTCACCAGTGTGTGTTCTTGTATGTATTGTTAAACATGACTTACCAGAGAAGCTTTTGCCACAGTCTGAGCAGGCAAAAGGTTTCTTTCCCGTGTGTATTCTTGTATGTGCTGTTAATGTTGACTTGGAAGAGAACCTTTTGCAACAGTCTGAACAGGCAAAACGTTTCTTTCCAGTGTGTTCTTATATGTTTTGTTAAATTTGACTTATCAGAGAAGCGTTTGCCACAGTCTGTACAGGTAAAAGGTCTTTCCCCAGTGTGTGTTCTTGTATGTTTTGATAAATTTGACCTATCAGAGAAGCGTTTGCCACATTCTGTACACTTAAAAGGTTTTTCCCCAGTGTGTTTTCTCAAGTGAGCTTCCAAAATCCTTTTTGAACACAATATTTTCCCGCACTGAGAACATACCCAGCATTTGTTTTCAGTGTGACACGACATATCACCGTTTGCGTGTTCATCATCAATGTCCAGATCATCATCATCATCATCATCATCATCATCAACCAAGTGTGACCTTATGTCATCACTTTGTGCTAGTGGTGGTCCCCAATGGCCTGTATCACCTTCTGTCATCATGTGTTGAGTAGTTGAGCTGCTGCTTGGATACTCCGCCCCTCCATCCTTCTCACGCACACCCTCATTTTCATCTTCACTCTTAAAAGGGGCAAAGGTTATTGGTGACTTGATGACATCTTCAACCTCCTCCTTTTTGACACAAAGGGGCTTTTTCTCTTTGAAATAAGAGTGCTCTTCCTTCACCTCCTGTTGCTCAGGACTAAGACATTTTTCACCGACGTCTGCAGGACACAAGAAGACAAACACTCGGCTTGTGGCTCTCTTGTTTAACAGTAAGTAGATACGCTTTCCTGTTGCTGATGCGTCGGGCCACCCGCCATCTTACGCGTGTCTGGCAGGCTGCAAAATTAATTAAAGTTCTGAAGTATTTATTAAACGATTTTGATGCGGATTGTTTTGTCACAAACATACGACATGTAGTGATGTTAATTTTCTCCCTTTTCAGTTTAAAAAAAACACGAACAAACCCTAAGAAGCATCTTAGTAGTGGTGAATCGGAGTCCGTCAGCAATAATAATAATAACAACAACAACAACAACAATCATCATCATCATCATCATCAGGTAAGACGACACAAAGAGCTTGGGGGCCCCCTGATGGCTTGGGGGCCCTAGGCAGCTGCCTACTTCGCCTATAGCAAAAAACGGCTATGGTCTGATCTGTCTAAAGAATGCTCTTCCAGACCTGGACTGACTTCGTCAGGTGTTTTTTAGCAAAGTCAATTCTGGACTATATTTTTTAGGCTGATTAATGGTTTGCGCCTTGTGGTGAAATCTTTGTATTTACTCTCATGATGTCGTCTCTTTATGGTAGACTTACAAACTGATACACCTACTTCTTGGAGAGTGGTCTTCACTTGAGTGGATGTTGTGAAGGGGTGCATTTTGTTTTCCTCACAATGTACCAAACTGTTGATTTGGCCACTCTTAACATTTCTGCTCTCCATTTGGTGGTTTTGTTCTTTTTTTATCAGCCTCAAGATGGGCTGTTTCACCCCTATTCAGAGCTCCAATGACAGCAACAGCTTCCAAATGCAAACGCCACACTAGAATCAACTCCAGACCCTTTAAACTACATATATGATGACAGGTTCATCAGGGAAGACCCAATGTTTTTATTTTTTATTTGTTCTAGCCTTCTGAGTCAATTGTCCAATTACTTTTGGTCCACTGAAAAAGAGACCGCTACATTTTAAAGAGCTGTAATTCCTAAACCCCTGCTCCAATTTGGATAGCAATACTCTCAAATTAAAGCAGAGTCTGCACTTTAATTCTATATTGATTATATAATTGTATCCTGGATATGTTTTTGTCAACAGCTAAAATAACAAAACTTGTGTCACTGTCCAAATATTTTTGGGTTTAACTGTAATTTTACCGACCATTCACCTAT
Source organism: Festucalex cinctus (assembly GCF_051991245.1). Classification (NCBI taxonomy): domain Eukaryota; kingdom Metazoa; phylum Chordata; class Actinopteri; order Syngnathiformes; family Syngnathidae; genus Festucalex; species Festucalex cinctus. Next base: position 22,745,658 of record NC_135427.1, read on the forward strand.
CTCATCCTCATGCCCGGTTGCACTTAAGGTTGAATATATTGTATTATTGCTGCATAAATACACAATCGTTGTATTTATTTATTTATTTTCAGATAAACCAGTTAGTTCTGCATTAATTTTAGAATATTACACTTTTATTTTGTGTAGTTATTTGTTAGCCACGGAAAACGTTTGGCCTGTGAGTGTTTTTGCATATCATATTTGTATGATATGAAAGGAACAGGGCGGCACGGTAGTCGAGTGGTTAGCACGTCCGCTTCCCAGTTCTGAGGTCTCCGGTTCGAGTCCAGGCTTGGACCTTCCTGGGTGGAGTTTGCATGTTCTCCCCGTGCCCGCGTGGGTCTTCTCCGGGTACTCTGGTCTCCTCCCACATTCCAAAGACATGCATGGCAGGTTAATTGGGCGCTCCGAATTGTCCCTAGGTGTGCTTGTGAGTGTGGATGGTTGTTCGTCTCTGTGTGCCCTGCGATTGGCTGGCAACCAATCCAGGGTGTCCCCCGCCTACTGCCCAGAGCCAGCTGAGATAGGCACCAGCAGCCCCCGCGACCCTTGTGAGGAATAAGCGGTCAAGAAAATGGATGGATGGATGAAAGGGACATTTTTTTGATGTTATAATCGAAGGTACTAAAATAGTTTAGCATTCTGGGATGCACAAATTGCAGATTAGGGGTGTTAAAAAAAAATCGATTCGGCGATATATCGCGATACTACATCGCGCGATTCTCGAATCGATTCAATAATCGGCTGAATCGATTTTTTTCGATTTTTTTTTTTTTTTTTTTTTTTTTTAGGATTCACACCTTGAGCATGGAAGAATGTTATATGAACGGAACATTAAGCCTTAATATTTTATTTCAATGCTGTTCAAACATGAAACAAATTACAACCTCTATAGACTGAAATACATACATACTGAAATACATTTTCATATAAATCTTACATTCTACAAGCTTACTGATTAGTATTTTCTAAATTTGAATGAAAAAAAATTCGCAACAATCGACTTATAAATTCGTATCGGGATTAATCGGTATCGAATCGAATCGTGACCTGTGAATCGTGATACGAATCGAATCGTCAGGTACTAGGCAATTCACACCCCTATTGCAGATTAGATAAAGACTATATTAAACATATTTTTATCGGTTATCGGTATCTGCCATACAAAGGAGGAAATTATCGGTTATCGGTATCGTTTGAAATTTTTCATATCGTGCATCACTTCTCAGGCTCACCCTTGTCTTCATCTTCACTCTTTAAAGGGGCGAAAGTCAGTGGTGACTTTGTGACATCATCCTCAACCTCCACTTGTTTGATGTAAGGATGCTCATCCTCCTTTTTAACATGAGGAGACACCAGCTCCTGTTGCTCAGGACAAAGATATTTGTCACAGACGTCTGCGGAACACAAGAAGACAAACGCACATTTGGTTTGATCAAGCCAAATTTCGAGCGTGATGTTAGGGATGTAACGAGATCCAAACATCACGCTACAATATCACGATACGATAATTATCACAATGTCGTGGAGAGGTTGATGGTATAAAAAAGGTCAAATAAATTTTAAAAAAGCAATGCATATTTAAACAACTACAATCCCTAATATGACTTAATATTGAGGCACTTGTGTCGCCTTGAGTTCGTCCACATATTGAATTGGTCCGCAAGCATATTACGTTCCCCTTCATCTGACCATTAGCGTGGATTTTAAGAATGAACTGTCCTCCTGGATGAATGAGAATATTATTCACAAGCGAGCTGTTTAAACTGCATTTCCTCAACTCTAAGTCACGCGAGACTTCGGTCGGGAAACGATGTTTGTGCGTGAGTGAAAAAAAGTCACGCGAGACTTGTCGCAGTCACGTGACGTAAGGTAGCACTTTTGCTTACGGTTTGGGAGGAAAGTGATGGAAGATGCGGACAACACGTCTTCCGGCAAGTTTAATGTCCAAAGTATGGAAGCGACGTTAATTTTATATGAGCGACGTTAATTTTATATGAGCAACGTCATGTACAGAGACTGCCAACTGCGAGTACGGCAGAAATACAGATGTTGTGGAGAATAAGGGCTTTCAGGAGTCGGGACATGATAAAAACATTAGCGTCCCCAAAAGCTGTTGGCGAGTGCCGCTCATCCGTCGACTTCCATATAATATAGATGTCCGTGTGCTCATCAAATCAGCAAGCGCACTAATACTCCAGCAGTATATATATCTGTGCTGACGAGGGAAGGGTGCGTCATTCAATTCCCTCGCTGTAAACATGCTAACAGATGCTAGCGTGTGTACTAGGGCTGGGTATCTTTGACTGTCTCACGATTCGATTCGATTACAATTTTTGGGTCTACGATTCATTTCAGAATCAATTTTCGATTCTCGATTCAAACGATCTTCGATTCAAAATTATTTGATTGACAAATGATTTCTGCTTCAATTTACAGATATGCACAACATTGTCATGATCTACTCCAGTCTGCTTTGCAAGACAAATTGACAAATAGAGACATTAAAGTCTTTTTTTTGTTGTTGTTTTTGTTTAAACATATATGAATTTTGTATTGTAAGTGCCTTTTTCCACAAAAACAGCATGTGGGCTACAACTGCTGATTATGGCTTACAGCTTAAGAAAACTCAGATATCCTATCTCAAAATATTAGAGTATTTACTCGGACCAAGTAAAAAAATTTTTTTTTTTAAATGCCATAATCAGCAATAATAAAACAATAAAATGCTTGCAATATTTCAGTTGATTTGTAATGAATCCAGAATGTATGGCATTTTTGCTTATTTAATTGCATTACAGAAAATAAAGGTCTTTATCACAATATTCTAATTTTCTGAGACAGTCCTCTATCTATCTATCTATCTATTAAATCGATTCATAAAAGAATCGAGATTCTCATATATTCATCAAATCGAATCGATATTTAATACAAATCCTTTGAATCGAGAATCGAAAATCAATTCTGAATCGAATCGTAGACCCAAAAATCGTGATCGAATCGAATCATGAGACAGTCAAAGATTCCCAGCCTTATTGTTTATATACAATGCTGTAATTTACAAAAGCACAATCTTGTGGGCTTTTTTTTTTAGTATATGAGTTCTTTTTCTTTTTTTTGTACAATATTGTGACCTTTACTAGTATCGACAACCCACAATATCGTGATAATTATCGTATTGTGACAGCTATATCGTGATATCGCATTGTGATGTTTGGATATTGTTACATCCCTAATCGTGACATCCCGAATATACAGTATTTATATTTAGCTTAGCATACAGTACAAAGCATATACATATATGCATACATACGGCATATTTTCATAGACTGCTTCAAAGGGTCCAAACTGTTACCTGAGGGCCATTTGTGGCCCGCCATCCATTTTTTCATGGCATTTATCACTGCCTGCAAGGCTTATTATAAGATACAAATGAAAGTATTCATCACTAAAATAGACAATTTCTTTTCCAAATAAATAGTCAAAAATCAGCAGAAGATATTCTCCCTGGAGACCTATTTTGCGACAAAATCATACCAGAGTGTACAGATTCAGTTTCGAAAGCGTTTCCATTGTCGCAACTTTCCATCAAAATCAACGATTGTTAGTTGGATTAAGAAGTTCAGAGTTCAGTTCTGAGAACCAAACGTTCTCAAGAAAGTTTTCATCATTTTCAAGCACATTACAGAACCATTCACACATTGTTACTCGCTGGTATGATTTTGTCGCAAAATAGGTATCCAGGGAGAATATCTTCTGCTGATTTGTCCAAGACATTTTCAGGGCAACTATAGCTGCAAATGATCATCCATAGGTTCACCTTTCACGTCCTGCAACAGAAAAGACATTCGTTAAAAAATGGATTTTTTATCGAATAAAATCTGGGTACGCATCTTTTTGGGTCACCCTTGTAAGGGAAATCGGTCCAATTCATTATTAAATCAATAATTGTTAATTATTAAATTAATAATCAATTGGCTCATTAATTGAAGGAGACTCAAACTTAATATTTAAATTAAGTTGAGCTTGCCTGCGGAGCACCACATCTCTTTTTGATAATTTTATCAGGATAACAGATGAGAACCTCGTTGAATCAGTCATTAAAATGAAGGTTGTGCCCTTACTACAATTTTGTGAGTTCTTTGTTCAGCTTAGAGGTCACTATAAATTGATGAAACACACACACAGTAAACCAGGGGTTGAGTTTTGTGCACGTTTATTCTCAAACCTAGGTGGGATAATCTACTTAGAATTTAAAGAAGCAAAACTAACTACTATGATAGGAAATGAAACGAGAACTAACATAATAAAAATAATCAAAGGGGAAGAAAAGAAGAAAAGAGAAACGGTCTTAACCAAGGTGATGGATTTCTTGAATCAACCAACATGGGACCCACAATCAACCTAGTTTGCACCAATTTGTACTAGGGCGAAGGCCTGCAAAGTTGCACTTACAGATGGGGTTGATCTGAGAAGCAGGACCCTGGATGGAGACTCGCCAAGCCCGTTTGAAGATAGAATGGAGAAGGTTCAGTTCAGGAGAGGGAGAGACATGTCGTCCGGCTGGCCACCTGAGCAGGTCAACCTGCTGGCTGGGGAGAGGCCCTCTTGGTGGAGGCCTCAGGGTGCTTGGGAAAAGCACCATCCGTTGAGCCTTTGCAGGGACTAAAAGCAGCGTGTTTCGCTGCGCCTGTCGCTACACGCGATGGCTTCTGTGCATTGCCGTGTGCTGGAGGTTAAGCTAGCTGGGCTAGCCCTTTGTCTGGCAGCCGCGCCGATGGAGACCAGGAAAGAGCCAAGAGGAGCCAAGGAGCAGTGAAGAGAGCGGGAGCCAAAGAGCAGCGAAGAAGAGAGAGAGCAGCAAGCAGGGAGCGTGCTTTTAAATTTGGAGGGCGGCGGCCTCCACACCAGGGGGGCCGGGTGAGACCACAGTGGAAAGTTACCCGCTGGGGGGAGGTTTTTGGTAGACTAATCAGATTGAATCTGGATCCCATGTGTGTTAAGATTCTAAGGTCAGAATTCAACCAATGCAACACGTACAATTGAATACCTCAAATGAAATGTTACCTAGCTTACACTGTTAAAACGTGCATACACATGAAAGTTTAGTGGAGAATCTGCCACTGCAATGGAACATTTTCATGACATTTCATGGAGTCAACATTTCACAAATGGCAAACATAACATTTCATAATTCATTGTTCTGTTGCAAAATAAGAAAGTCAAGTTTCTAAGAAGGCTTTTACTGTTCTGATTTGTGTGTGTGTGCGCGTGCGCGTGTCAGGCAGAGCATGTGTGGCTGTTTGTGGGGGATGTTCTTGTCCTCCCCACCCCCCACAGTGGCATGTTCAGGCCACAGGAGCTCAATTCCTTTGGAACTGAGGTTGCAAAAAGTTACAACCGGCCGATAATCGTTACACCCTGTATATATATAATCTGCAATTTGTTCATCCTGGAATGGAAAAACTGATGTTTGCAGAAATCATTTGTCAATCAAATAATTTTTAATCGAAAATTGTTTGAATCAAGAATCGAAAATTGATTCTGAATCAAATCACAGACCCAAAAATCGTAAATGAATCGAATCGTGAGGCAGTCAAAGACTCCCAGCCCTAATATTTTCCCATATCGGCCGATATCGGTTCGATAAATATCGTGCATCCCTAGTTAAATACATTAAAAACTTCAATTTTTCTGTATGCGGGCATCAAACGAAAAAGTTTTCCTTAGACACAGTTTGCATCCCCCTCAAATACATAATTTGTATTTGTCGTATATTTTTTTCTCTCTGAAGAAAAACACTAGGTTAGCCCATAAATTCAATAGCATGTTTTAAATACCTGCTGCATTATTAAATTAAGAAAAAAAATAAAATAAAATAAATCTCCCTTGTGAAAATTTCAACTTCAATTTCAACAAAAACACCACAAAGCAGCATATCGGATTGATATTGAATCGGACAGTCTCCTAGGCTGCAATATCGGTATCATATCAGAATACGGAAGTGAAAAAAAAATAAAAAATCGGGACGCCCCTATTTAAAAAATAAAATAAAATAAACAATAATACTTTAGATTGCAGCTCACAAACGCTCTCCATCTAAGCTAGCCGAGCCAGAGCTATTTTACAAGGAGGAATGAGCAAAATGAATAGTTATGCAGTATGCACACCCTAATTTTCACTTTTTTTGTTGTGCAACAAGTTTGAAATAAAATATAAATTTTATTCCATTTCACGATTGCATGCTACTTTGTGTTTATCTTGAAGATAAAATTTCAATAAAATACACTTATTTTTGTGGTTGGAACGTGAAAAATGTTGAAAAACTCAAGAGGTTTGAATACTTCAGTCTTTTCATTGTAGTGGACCTCACTCGCCTTTGGAACAGTCAGCTGGAGGACCTCAGGCCAGGGCCACAGAAAACGTTCAAGTTTTTAAGAGCAGGCTCAAGACCTTTTTTTTTTTTTTTTTTTTAAATCTATGCTTTTAGTTGATATTAACTCATTCACTCCCAGCAATTTTCACAGAGGCAATCCCGTTTGCTCCAGGCTGCTTTACTGAATTTTGACTGATTTTGCAAGGCCCACAGAATATTGTGTTCAATTGCTATAAAAGCATGGAACCTATCAAAAGAAAGATTAAAGTAAAAAAAAAAGTATGCTTCTATCTGGTTCAGTTTTGCAGCAATTAGCATTAGAAGAGAGCTAAGTTTCATCAGTTTTCACAAATCTATTTAAAATTCTAAGTAATTTAGCTTTTTTCCTAGTTGGCCATGGTTGATCTCCATTGCTCTGCTGCCACCTGCTGGCCATTTGTGTAATAACTACCATTTCTGCAACCATTCTTGGCAGTTCAGAGGCTGCATCAAAAGCCTTCTGTATGGTCTCACATTAAAAAAATAAAATAAATTTAAAAAAAAAATAGAGCTGCGAGCAGCTATAAAGGGCCCTCGCAGCCCGTGCTACGTTGGGGTACTTGCACGTTGGGGGACTGTCACATTGGAAGCAGAATTTCTTTGAAAATGGCATGATAAACCTTTACATGTGGATTTTATTTGCCAGGTATGATGAATGTGTCAAGCTCAATGGGTTTTGGTGAATGTTAAGATCTGCAAAAATCAGCATCCTTTTTTATTTTTCGGCAATAAGTTCCCCTGATATACCCGATATACCTGATATACCCATCATCGCTCGTACTCATTGCACAATGTTGTTATTATTGTGCATAGATGCTATCAAAATTAAATGAAACTAAATGCACAAGTATGCATGTTTGGATAGGTCTGACGCCAGTGAACATTTTGAGTGGTGGAAACTAAAAGAATATTCAAAAATGACTTACTTATCACACTTACAATGAGTTTACAATTTTTGTAAAAATACCGTAAAGTGGGGTATTTTTTTTTTAGGCCTCAAGGACGAGGGGGCGCTGTATTTATAACTGAATTTTATCATAGAGATACCTTAAGGCCTTGACTACAAATATACATGTCAAGTTTGGGATTCTTTTTGGAGCATGTACCGGGGAGGTATTAAGCATATCCTTCATTCACGATACTGCTTTTAACGTCCATAGAGGCTGTCAAAAATAAATAAAACTAAATTTAAAAAACGTATGTTTGGATAGGTCTGATGCCAGTGAACATTTTGAGTGGCGGAAAGTAAAAAAATATTCATAAATTGCTTAGTTATCACACTTAGAATGAGTTTATAACCGAATTTTATCATAGATACCTTCAGGCCTTGACCATAAATATACATGTCATTTTTGGGACTTTTTGGAGCATGTACTGGGGAGTTATTAAGCATATCCTCTTTCATTGCGAAACACAAAATTTGATGCCCCGCCGTCATCATATAGTAGCTGTGGATTTTTTTTTTGTCAGGTGTAATGAGTGTCTCAAGCTCAATGGGTTTTGGTCATTGCTAAGATCTGCAAAAATCAGCGTCTTTTTTTATTTTTAGGCAATGAGTTGCCCTGATTGGTATTTTTTGTAAAAGTATATATACACATAATCACTCATAGTCATTGCACAATAGGCGCTTTCACACCAAAAAGCCCAGGAACTTTGAGTTCATGGTAGAGTCAGTTCCGGGTCCGAAGAACTTGTGAGCGGCCCACGAGTTTGCGTTCACACGGCATGAAAGCAGGCAGGGTAGTTTATTCAAATGAGACTGATGACGTATGTCAGGGGAGGAAAAAAAACAGCACTACCCCGCCTGTCCAGCAAGTGGCGGTACCGGTAAAACTGAATGACAAACAACCAGTGTGACGTTGAAAAACGCGACCTTTGACCCTCCATCGCCATTGGTTATGATACAAGGCATATCATCTTTTCGTTTTCCTTGTCATGTTGTACAGAGTTGTGTTTGCAGCAATTAGAACTTCACGGGAAAGGTTGATGAGAACCATTGGGACCCGCCGTATTACCACATCAAGATGAGAAATGGGCAGGACTCACTTGGAAAGACAGTCAAACCTGCAAGCACGAAGACGTGCACTGGTAAGGTTTAAACACAATTATACGAAATTTATTTCACATCGGAATTAAGCTGTAACATGTAACGGAGCTCCCCTTGCAAGGTGGAGAACACAAAAAAAAAAAATGAAGTTACAGAGTGTATTAGTGCCTTAAACACAACGTATGACTGGCGCGTTCAGTTGCACGTCTACTTGCGTGTGTCCCCGCGCGTCGGTCGTTTGTGGATATTTTGTCGTACTTTCTGCCATGAAAAGGGCAATCGCTGGAAACTGGTGTTTCCTGCCTAGTTCTCGTGCAATTCACGGCAAAATAGGGCTTGATGGCGAGTTGCTGTTCACGCTACATGTACTTCATAATACCGTTGGACCTGGACGTATTGTTAGTCTGTCCGCATGTTTTTTTTTCTTGTTTTTTTTCTGTTAAACACATGATTGACCGATCCAAAGTGTTGAAATGGCTTGCTTTCTTTGACGATGCACGAATGTTAGAACAAAGGTGCCGGGATTTTGGGAAAAGTGCTGATTTTGGAAGTGTCAGATTGCCACCTCAAGCCAGTGGTTTATCATAGGGCCATAAATTGGTGCATATTCCGCTATTTTAAGGTATTCTGTCATGTAAATCACAAGGCTGTTGCACAAAAGTAATTAATGTAGATATTAACATTTATTAATTTGTTGTGTTTCTGTTTCAGATTTGCCACTTTTACCAATCTGGGTGTGTTCCGCGCAGGGAGTGGAAGAACATCAGAACCTCTGAATGGTGGGACGCTGTAATTATGTTTGCATTACTGTTTGTCAAAAATAAAAACATTAAAAAGAATTCATTGAGCATAAGTTTTTATTCGTGTGGAAAAAAAACCAGAACCACAAAAGTGATATGAAAACAAAAGCATTTATTACTTATGCATTTGGCTTATTTGTGTCCACAAGTCTGTTTTGGACTGCCAGGAAGCCCATTTGGAACTCTCTGTCGTGCCTTTGTTCAACCAGCTCATGTGCCACGTGTTGATCTTCCTTGCGCTCCTCGCTTCTGAGGTCAACTTCCTCCTTGTGCTGCTCGCGTCTGAGTTCAAGGTCCTCCTTGTGCAACTGCATTTCTTCTAAGAACATTGCACTCGTGGACTCCCCCTTCTTTTCATCAAATTGGTGCAGGTATTCCAAAAATAGGTGGTCTCGGTCCCGTGTCCGCTAACCTATAGGGATGTAAATGTACAATGAGTGACAGTAAATACTTTTGATGAGCTTCCAGTTACATGACTTTGAACTTATTGGAACTTGACAAAGGGGCAGGAAACTCTGTTCGAGTGGCGCAGTTTCTGCTTGTGGACGGACCATCCTCGCTTGTACCTTCCTAACGCATCGACTTAAACGGTTTCAACAGATTCGTGCAATGAGTAAGAGTACAGTACAATGATTTAGGTAGGGGTAAAACACGGCACTCACGTTAATGTACTTTCATTTTTCATAGTTACAGAACAGAATATGCCACACTACATTGCCAAATATGGCGGCATGCACTTGAAGCTTTTTTAGGCAATACACACTAGTAAAATTGCAGGAATGTAACTTTTTTTTTTCCCCTTTCTCAATGCACCATTATGAGTGAAATGAAAATTATCTATGTGAGTATGAGGATTTATTATTGTGTATGCCTATGAATTTCATGTACATACGTTAATGACAAATGCACGCATGTGTTAAGGTGCAATTGTTTACACAAGCAGGATTACACATTTTCTTTTAGTACATTCCAGTAAAAGAAAATGTGTAGTAAATTAATACATTCCAGTAATGTACTTTTTTTTTTAATGAAATGAGTCAGTAGATATAAAGAATGGGTAGGACTAGACAAGTTTTTAACTTCTTTCTACTCCTTTGAACATGTAAACTATTATGAATGATTGCAATAAGTTTCTTCTTTCTTTTAAAATGTTAACTGCTACTCATTTGTTTATAATGTCCAATAAACAAACAAACACACTGCCTTATTCAACGAAGCAAAATTAATTGTGAGTGGGGTGTTGCTTTAAAAGTTTTAAATGAAGCTTTTGAAGTTATATAAAATGAAATGAAACATACCAGGACTGTTCAGGGAGGCATCATAACGTAAAGGAGAGCACAGAGAAGGTCCAGCTGTAAGTCACAGTACATAACATTATTTTTCAGTTTCCCTAGAACTGTTTATGAGTTGTTGTTTTTTTTTATGAGTTGTTAGGTGATGAGGCTAACAAGTTAAAACGTTTTAGTTACGTTGAATGCAGAGCTTTGTATTAAGGAAAAAAAAACAAACAAAAAAACGAAGTGGTTGTTTTGCTTTTAACAGTGAATAGTATGCCTAGTGTTGAATTGAGCGGGATTGAGTGGGTCAGATGAAACGCCATATCATGTAAAATGAGATAACAAATTAATGGACTAGACTCAATTCCTAGTTCGAGACCAATTGGTGTCTACATGAGTAAAAACCAAACCAAATGGCCTCTGTGTGTAGCTCCCTAAAGCAACCACCAGATGCCGCCAAACCTGTACAACCAAGCTGCACTCAGCATAGCTCGGACCATATAAGGTAACGGAAATGGCCAAATACAAATTAAGTGTAAATAAAGGGTATCCTGAAGTAAGCAATAATACACACACACAATCTATATTCGATAATTGTTAACCTGAGTTATGGATCAATGATTACAGCACATTGATGCCAACTATGAAGTTTGCTGTCTTTTCTTTTATTTACTTTACGAGCGATACTGTCTTAATCGCTGATAACATTGCTGTAACTGCATTGAGTGAAGAGACTACCTGTATGCATTGTCTAACTCTCAAACAATGACATGCACGATGTATAACCAGAACTAGAAATAACCTGTTAAGCTCCTTGAGAGGATTTGGGATTAACATGTCATGTATATACATGTTATTCGTGCTTGCATAGTTATGTTTAAAACATTAATACATATAGGATGTGTTGTTTTTAATATCATGATTGTTGAATAAGAGCGAAGACTATTGACATATGTACTACAAGTAGAACAGAAGCCTTCAGCCCCACATTGAATTTCCTGTTTGAAAAACAGGAACTGGTTGCTAAGCTACGCAAGCCACAGAGCGCAACCTGGTTCAACAGTTTCCTGTGTGTGTTGATGCAAAGATCAAGCCCCGACTTACGCGCTTGTAACGTAACTGTGTGGAGACATACTGCGAACAAGTCCCAACATGTTTTGCGCATTGATATGCGAAGAGACTGGAAATCCCCACGTAAGCGCGGAAGGACACACTCGCCATGATGAAACCAGTGGCACGCACCCAAGTTTATAAAAGATCGTCCCTTGCGTTGATCGAGGCTCTTCTTCGTCACCCTGCGATGTGATCTGTATGGAGTGTGTTGCTGAAGGTTGATCCTCGGCTTCGTGGGACTTAGGTTTCTTCATGAAAGGACTTTGACTCTTTGCCGTGAGTAAATCATTCTTCAAAGATTGGGTAAAGCAAAAATTGTTTATTAATAAGGTGTTTAAGATGAAGATATGAAAGATTAATCGCGTGTAGGGTGAGAGCCACTTAACCACTCCCATATCTTTAAATTATTTTTGACCAAAAACGCCTTATTTTGAATCGGGTTTTGAGTTCTCTTGAGAAATGATCAATCTTAGAAAGCTCTCATAAAAGGTTTAAATATTATTTTGGTTCCTGTTTCCCATTTTATTTTATCTTTATTGATTCTATGTTTTTATTTTAAATGTGATTTTTATGAATTATATTTGCTATATTATTATTGTCAATAAAATTATTAAAAGACTATTTGTGAATTAATGATTTTATTTGTTTCTTTGTCTTTTTCTTTTAATTCTTTCGGACATTTTATAAGTCCGAGGTCGTTTTATAAGACCTAAATAAAATAATTTATAAAACAAGTGTGTATTTATTATTTTATTTATTTATTTATTTATTTTATTTTATTTTATTTTTATTCAATTGGATCATTTTGTAAGTCAGCATTATTTTTCTTCGAGACGGACACGACAGCAATGGACGTCAAGAAAGAGGTAAGTGCATTCGAATGATATCTAACCAGTGTTTCCATCTGTATTAATGAAGTCAAATACTCCAGCTTGATATGAAACAAATCCGTATGATCCTTATCTACCATATTCTTTGCTTGGTTATTGCGGGGTGCCCGAAAATATTTATGGTCCCTTTTCTTTGATAGCGGACCCATTGACCGAGGCTGCCGCCGCTACAGGCATAACCCTGATCCCCCATCCCCTGCCTTTCCTCCTTATATTTTTGCGGAAATTTTAAGTTTTCGGTTTTGACAGGAGTGTCCATTGGCACAAGAAGAAAGTCGTCGAGAACTAAGGAGAGAAGGTAGGTGTTTCCACTAGGCTAATGTTCTAGTGGAGGCAGCCTTTTTCGGTTCCCGACAGGAGTGTCCATTGGCACAAGAAGAAAGTCGTCGAGAACTAAGGAGAGAAGGTAGGTGTTTCCACTAGGCTAATGTTCTAGTGGAGGCAGCCTTTTTCGGTTCCCGACAGGAGTGTCCATTGACACAAGAAGAAATCCACATCCCGGAAAAGAGAAGCGGGAAGGATTGCAACCGACCTAAAAGGATTACACACCCCACCGTTTAAGAGAGGACATCCGCCTACGAGTTAAGGTAGGAAACCCGAACGCGGTAGTCCCGATAAAAGTAGAGGCAACGTACACGGGTACGGAGCTGAGTAACCAGGAGCTATAGTACGTCCCTGAAACCCAAAGCGCACGGGTAGGCTTCGGAAATAGATAGCTCCACTCCTACAATAAGAAAGCAAAGCGGGCTATAAAACACGCTAGTGAAGTAATGGAAAAATTGACAGGGAAAAATGGAGGGGAAAAGCCCCCCAGCCCTACAGAGAGGGGAGCAGGATTAAGGCCTGAATTCCGTCCTCTAAAACAAGTGGATATACCGGTAGTGGTTATGCTACTGGGTGAAGGTGTGGATCGATGGCCACCAGGAGCCAGAAGGCACCTGGAAATAAACAACCCTTCGATCCGTCCGACAGACCTCCCAGTCGAGGTGGAAAGGGCGGTGAAGGAAACGGGAGTGTTCGTGAGCGAATTTCCCGAAATAATGGGCATAGCAACAGTAGTGGTAAACCACCCCCAAGAGGGATGCACCTCTGGGACGGTGGGCCTTTGGGTCCACTGGTGGTCGGTGTTGTTGGATGTGTATAATGTGATGGAAGTGGTTAGTACCGGAGTCCAGTGGGACCCGACGATAAAATCCCTTGCCGAGGAAATGCACATAAGGGTGGAATTGGCAAATCCCAAGGGGACTGAAGCTTTAAGCCTCAACCTTTGGGAGCAACCGGAGTTGAAAGAGCTCCAGAGGGCGAGGAAGCGGTTAGCTGAGGTCGCTAGTGAAGAGGGCTTTTATGATACGGGCTCATGTGTCCCAGTAGAGGAGGACGCAGGAGCATCGGAGAATGAAAGCTCAGGAATAACTGTAAGAATGACTCCCCTGATAAGAACGGCGCCCCTGGGCGGGCTGCCGGAGGAAACTAAAAAGGTTTCAATCGGGAATGGAGTGATATTGTGTCACTATGTGGGAAGCCCCTGGCAGATACAGGGGGATGCTATAGTGATAATTACAGATAGATCACTAAAACCACATAGTAAAGCGCTTAGGAACATCTTAAGGCAGGAAGCAGGACAAGAATATGAATCAGAGGTTAAACAGGAATTACAGAAAAATTATCAGCGGCCAATAGTAGCGGCAAAAACTAGTGGCGGGAACACTCCCTATGGCATGATAATTCACGTGCCAGGGACGGAGTGGAACCCCAAAAGCAATCAGTCACAATATGCGGATGAAATGGCAAAAGCATTGGAGAGAGGGGTTGACAAAGCACTAGGTGAAGGAGCGGAGAGAATAGTGATGGATGTAAATTGGATTAAAACTGGGAAAATGCAGTGGCAACAGGCTGAGTCCATAGCTGTGGCGGCCTTCACCTTAAGAGCTAAGACTCCCGTGACAACACCATCGGGAGTAGAATTTGTGGTAGCAATATCAAAAAAGCAGAGAGAGGAGCGAGTTAAATCAGTGACAGATGAGATTTTAACCCGTACTAGGCAGATGGAACGTGAACGACGCCAACTCCAGCAATCAACAAATGGAGGGCCCAGGGACTCGCCCCAGTCTCCATCCCCAGTTAGAACAACTCCCGTTCCTTCCCCAGTAAGCGGAGGGATGTCAGGAGCTGCTCGGGTGGTAGATGATGAAGAACAGGCGGGACCGAGCAGACAAACCCCAAAGGGAAAAAACAAAGCCCCAAGGGGAACGGTAACCTTTAGCCCCGTCACGTCTACTCCTGGAACAGCACGGGATCCCTTCCCGGGACGACCCCCCATGATGCCGGTGCCCCTGCCAGAAGATGGGAGCGAAGAGGAGGACGGTGGAGAGCAAGCTCCTGTTCCAACCGCGATTGGCGCTAACCCCGCTGACGAAGACCAAGACTCAACCTCATCAGAAGATGACCCGGCCAACCCCAGCCAGAACCCGAGAATAGTTACAAGACCAGTGAATAGAAGAAAGAAAAATCCTCAACCGACGTTTGATGTGTACCGGTCCTCAGAAAGGATAGCTAGGGATGTTAGCCTGGGATGGATCGAGACAAAGGATGGGCGAAAAGCGTACATACCCGAGGCAGGCCAAGTAAATCGCCCTTATCCACCAGCCTGGCTTAATAAGCTAGATAGTAAAATGCCTCTTAACTATGCGAATAACTTATCGCGAGGCTGTTAACATTTTACAGGCCCCGCCATATACCACATTACTTGCTCATCAAGACCTGACTAAGAATTTCAGGGATGGTTACGTGGCGGTGGCACATGATTTTATGTTAAGACGGCTCAAAAAAGCAATAAATGATAAGGCAAAATGTGAGCTGAGAGCCGACGATGATTTAAATTCAGATTCGGATAATGATGGAGCAGCGGTTACTTTAACAGTACCAGCTGCCCCGAGAACCCCCTTGAACCAACAGACCCAATATATGACACAGTTGGGATCAACTACAATAGTACCAAACCCAATAAATCAGCCACACGACATAGAGGGTGATGTGCAACAATTTAAGACCTTAAAGGAGTTGGTTCGCCAAAAAGGTAGGCTAGAAACAGCTAAAGAGTATTTAGTTGAAACATGGCCTATGATTAGGGACGCCCCAGGAGGAGATGGTGCTAAGAAGCTATGGCTTCAGTACATCATCGCTAGTCCTGTTGGACCAAACGAAACACCACAACAGGTCTACGAAAGATGGGTGGATGGCGAAGATGAAGATGAAGATGCCCATGTTAACAGGGCTAGAGAGCAACTCAAAAGGGACGTTTCACTGCTAAACGTGTGGCACAAAATTAAAGAAGTTATATCGCCAAATAGGTATATCAAAGTACTGCGGATGATTGTTAAGGAAAAAGGGAACGAAGCTGTCTTTGTAAAAATGGCCCCTAATAGCACGACGCTGAAGATTGAAGCCTCTGTTAAGAAGTGGGATCGCCTGACCAAGCATAACGCTGAGAAGAGGAGAACGGGACCAGTTGCTAGTCGAACCCGGGGGAACGAACAGCAAGTCCAGCAGGGAGCTCAGCGGCCAGTTCAGACTGTCCCCTACATAAGACCACAGCAGCAGAGAATGAGCGGAAATCAGAGACAGGCCACCCAGCCAGGACAGCAGACGAGGCCCCACCCAAGACAACAGCCAGCGGTGCGAAGACCAGGTCCGGTATACATGCCCAAAGAAGAATTTGACAAACTGAACCCAGAAGAAAGGAAGGCCTTCCTCGAGGCTCGCAAGGCTGCAGCCTCCGGGGGGCCTGGCAAATAATGGAGACGAAGGCACGGGTCACCCTGGAAGGGGTTTACAGAATAGGGGATAACCTATATGCTAAGGTGGAGGGAGTGCCCTATTTAGTAGACACAGGGGCCGAGGTGTCCATGACCCGTAAAGCCTTAAAACATATTGGACACCTACAAGTAATGGTAGCTGATGGTTCGATAGCCAAAATGCCGGTAGGAATGTGGAAGGGAATTGTGTGGGTATTGGGACCGCACAATTTGTTGACATTAAAAGATGCAGAAGAAATGAAAAAGCCCAAAAATCAAAAGCAAGTTGCAAAAAAGAGATGGGAAAAGCTAAAACCAAAATTTGTGAAAGTAGGCCCTACAAAAATAATACCTGACCAAGAGTGGTATAAATCAGTAGATGTACCTGCCGTAAAAGCCCAACAAATCCAAGACAGTGTGTTAACACTGGAAGGGAAAAAGAGATTAGGTGAAATCCTAGACAAGGCCGCAGTCGCACATTTTAAAAATGATTGCGGAGATTTAGGATCAAAATACATGCATACTATTAGTGGAGGGGTACATCCGCCAGTAAGGCAATATCCCCTCAACCCCGGAGCAGTTGCCGAAATGGAGGTAATTGTAAAAGAATTATTAGCACTTGGTATTATTCGTGAAGAGCTAAATCCTATTACTAATAGCCCAATTCAAGCCGTTAAAAAACCTGAAGCGGTTGGAGGGGGTTGGAGGCCAGTCATTAACTTTAAAGCTCTAAACCGCCGTACGGTGGCTAACCGAGCGAGCCTCATAAACCCCCAGGCGTCTTTAAAAACATTAAGAGTAAAAAAGTATAAATCATGTATTGACCTTGCAAATGGATTCTTTTCCCTGAGAATTGCCAAAGCATCACAAGGGAAAACAGCGTTTACGCATAAGGGAAAAGCATATGTTTGGCAGCGTTTGCCGCAGGGATATAAAAACTCCCCGAACGTATTTCAATCAGCTGTCTTGCATGTTTTGGAAGGTCTCCCAGTCACAGTTTACATCGATGATGTGTTCATTGCTAGTGACACGGAGGAGGAACATTTGGAAACTCTGCAGGCCGTAATCGAGCGAGTGACGGCGGCAGGATTGAAGCTAAATCTTAAGAAGTGTCAGCTTGCCAGATTTCAGGTAGATTACTTGGGATTCCAAGTGTCTGAAGACTTGGGGCTGTCGCAAGCGTATCGAGAAAAAATAGAACAAATTTTGCCGCCAACGTCCGAGAACGAGCTACAGAAAATATTAGGATTGTGTAATTATGTTCGAGATCATGTTGCGTTTTATCAGAAATTTGCGAGACCCCTTTATGGCCGATTGCGTAAAAATCCTAACTAAAAGAAAACAAAAGATTGGGCGTGGTCGGCTAAAGACCAAGAAAATTTAGAAGGGCTCAAAAACGCAGTAAAAATGCTATACGCCTCGAACCGAGAAGCTTGGAAGTTAGGCTAGTTGCTGAGATTCAATGTGATGAAGATAATGCAATGGTAAGTGTTAGTAATGAAGGTGCCGGCTTAGTGACACTGTGGACCTATACTATAAATAATGTTGAGAAAAAGTTTCCCCAGGAGGAGAGAGAATTAGCGGTTCTTGCTAAATATTGGGGAACATTAAAAGACTTAGCCCAGGGACAAGGCATAAAAGTTTTTACGCAGAGTCAAGTACATCGCTACCTGCGTAAAGACACACTAGAAAGTACTAAAGCGACTAATGTGAGATGGGGGAGGTGGGAAGATATCCTGCTAGACCCTGATTTAGAGATAGGACCAGCAAAATCCATATCTAAAAAACAGGCGAAAACTGTAAATAGTGAGGAGAAACCATATGAATGGGTTCTATACACAGATGGATCCAAAAAGGGTGAAGACCAGTATGCCCACTGGGGCTTCATCCTGGAACACAAGGGTAAAGAGATATGCCGCCGAAAAGGTCAGACTCCTGGTAGTGCCCAAGCAGGAGAGGCTACAGCGGTGTTAGAAGGATTGTTAGAGGCCATAAGATTACACGTGAGTCGAGTAAGACTTATAACCGATAGTCACTATTGTGCTCAGGCGCTCAAAGAGGACTTATCCATTTGGGAAGAAAATGGGTTTGAAGGAGCGAGGAGTAAAGAAATTGCTCATGCTGAGTTATGGAAGAAAATAGCCGAGTTAAGGTTAAATATGACTATCGATGTTGTTCACCAGAAAGCCCACGTCAAGGAGGGGGCTCACTGGAGAGGAAATGATGAAATAGATAAATACGTCCAAGAGAGAAGATTGGTAATTGTAGGAGCAGAAAAATGGGACAAAACTCCCAAAGGAGGAAAAGTGGTCCCAAATGAATTTGTGTGTGAGGTGACTAAGGCCGTACATGAAGCGCTAGGCCATGGAGGTGCCTTGCCCACAAAAAGGGAGCTGGAAAGACTGGAACTTTGGATCCCAGAGAAAAAAATCCGTTCAGTTATACGAAATTGCGAGTTGTGTAATAAGTATAATGCAGGACGCCGAGGACAGCGAGTGGACGGATTGACGATTAAAAGCACTGTTCCATGGGCATTAGTTTGCATGGACGTAGCAGGCCCCATGGGAGTAAACGGCACTAAAGGTGAGAAATATCTTGTTGTGCTTGTTGATTCGATGTCAGGACATTTTGGTTTAAAAGCTGTACGTAATGCGAATGCTAATAGCGTGCTGAAAACACTAGAAGAGGGTTGTATGTGGTTAGGCATACCGAGAGAGTTAAGAACTGACAATGGAACTCATTTCAAAAACGCTACAATAGACAGGTGGTGTCAAAGGTGGGGAATAATAAGAACCTATTCACCGCCTTATACCCCTCAAGCTAACGGCGTGGCTGAAAGGACCATTGGTCTAGTTAAAAGTTGGCTTGGGAAAAATGCTAATGGAAAAGAATGGAGTGAGAAACTGGTAGAATTGGTCAAGGATCTGAATGGGAGGAGCAGAGCAGATAGACCTTCCCCTTCAGAGGAATTGAACCAGCGCCCCTTTGTCGCTCCTGAGGTAGGACGGATGCAAAGCACGCAACACCCTCAAAAGGGAAAGTGCCCATTTCAGGTAGGACAGAGAGTGTGGATAAAATCTCATAGTCCTTCTGATAGTCAGGCGGTAAAAGCGAAATATGACCAATTTGACATTGTGGAAGAAGTTTTAGACAGAAATACAGTGCGATTGAAAAAGAAGGGACTCCAAGGGGTAGAGCAGCTGAAACCGATACCAGTTAATTCAGCCTGAAGAGAAGGAGTAAGACAAATAATTAAAAGATGGAACAAGCCCCTCCGCCCTTTGTCAAGCTCGTCATGGTAAAAGGAGCTGTCATCGTGCGGAGGACGGAGAAGGAGATAATGGTGGGTAAAGCATTTAATCTGTGGATGAATGCAGTGAGGGGATATATTAGTAATAGAGTGGAGGATTTTAGTTGGCAACCGGCTGTCTCGACCTGTGTAATTTGCAGTGGAAACGAGGAGTCGAAGGAACAATGGAATATACTCAACGAAGGATGGGTAGACGGCCTTAAGCCGGATTTGAGAGAGGTAGGCACGGCTAAGGTACTGGAAATACAGGTATGTGGGTACTGTAGAATAAAGAGCCTACCTAGAATAAAAGCATATGCTCAGTGGGACTTAGCCCCGCAAGAAAATACGGAGGCGCAGTTTTGTGAATGTTTGTGGGACGGAGAAAGCATACTGTATTGCCAACATTGCAGGATGAGAATGGGGAAAGGTTCACTGATAAAAGCAGGGGAGGCCGAAGGGTGGCAGCTAACTAGAGCAGAGACTCCGATAAAGTCGCTGAGTTCCGATTTGCTGACCTATTGGCCAATGGAGATAAACGAGAGGATGCGCGACCCGAGATTTCAGGCACTGCTCTACAACAACTGGCCGCCAAAAGGAGGTGAGTACTGCTCGGCTCCGCTGATTGTTGGCTCGGAAACGACGCCAACTTTGATTCACGTTGAACCTATGTATGTGGTTGACCCAAAGGTACCCTGGGCCACGCTAATCAATGTTGCATTGGCCCGAGGTGACGTTCCGATGGAAACGTTACCTGATGTCCCGCAGGAAAGAGTAGTGAATCTTAGTAGTATGGGTGGCAGTCATATAGTAATGGAGACTACATTAGATAAAATGGAGTATAAAGCTAAAACTGTAGTAGTAAAGGTGAGTCCAGCGATGTCGCCTCGAAGGGATCCGAGGTCAGACACGATATACTGGATAAAAGTAAAAGTAATGATGGCGATGAAACCCTATGAGGGAATATACTCTTTGGGGATGGCAGTGTCGATGAGTACAGAGGAGGAAGCCAAACGGTTACACCCCAACTGTACTTTTTATGGGGATTACCTTGGTGTTAAACTGACAAGAAGGCATAGTGGTGTGGATGGAGATGAAGAAATGGTGTCTAGTAGTAATGAGAAGTTAATGGTATTAGCTCAGGTATCCATAGGAGAACTAGAAAAACTTAATGCTAGTTCATTAGGGAAGGACGAAAACAAGAAACCCAGGTCAGGGGAAAATTTCGATCTTAGAGGTCGCCCGAGGAAAAGATGGGGGCCAGGATGTACTAGTGAAGGAAATATGAGCGGCGACCACAGAAGGCATTGGTCGCTACGGGGATGCCCTAGTTTTAACAAAGCAAACCCATGGAGGTATAATAATTCACATAAATGGAGAAAGATAGTGAAGATGTGTAGAAAGGCCCCTCCTTCCATTCTTCCCCGAGAAGAACAGATGGAAATGGGAAAAGCACCGGAAACTCCAGCCACGAGGTCAAAGGCGGAAGAGAGGAAAGGGCCGGATACAGGAGGTGAGAGCGCCTCCTCTAACTGGGAGGAGCCAGAAGAGAAAGAGTACAAGCTAGAGTTGAGCGAGGATAGCGAGGAAGACGTGGTAAGAGAACACAAGGTCCTCAAGGTAGTCCTGTCACGCTTTTGGAACAGGCACCAAGATCCACAGCCTTCCACATCTACAAAGGAGTAACATCAGGAGGGAGATGGAAGGTGAAATTGCTGAGCTGAAGGATCGAGTAACCAGGTTAGAAACAAGTAGAGAATCAATAGAAAATTTCCTAGGAATATTTATACCAGCCCTACACAATCTTTTTGTGGATCTTGGGCAATTTAGGCCATATTGGTTGTCTTTAATTGAGCATTCTCAGGAAAGTACCGCTGAGCAAAAAGAATTGAGAGAAAAAATTAACCTATTGGAAAAGAAAATCGTGGAAATAGAAGCCAAGGTTCAGAAGTCCCAGCAGACCCCCGTGAACCTTGAGCAGGAGGAGTCACCAGGACCCTCAACGGCCCTGTTGTTTGATTATCAAGAATTTCTACGAAATCGGATGCGAGAAAGGTTGGCTGAATTGCGGGCCGAGCCGAATGAAGATAAGTAATCAATGGAATAGGAAACGCTAGGAATTGGCATGAAATGTCCAAATTGATTGCTAATAAAAAATAAAACTCCTCTCAATTAAAGGAATATGAATTTGGCCCAGTGGACTGTGGAGTCAATTTGAAAATACATGTGAAAGGTAACTAGGTAATGAAAAGCCAGCCCCCAAGAGAAGAAGGAGGAGCTAACGAGATATCAAAACACAGCAGTCCTCAAAGGACAAAACCAAAGAACGAAGGCATGAAACGAGGCTACGAAGAAGCGATGGAGGAGGAGCAGGATTTCGATGGCAGCGGTGGCAGGTTGGTAATACCTGAAAAACTTTGTTCAGCCGAGGCAAGGGAACGATTCGAGCGCCGAGGATGGAGTCCTCCTGGATACGAAACCCCGATTTATGACATACCCCGACCTGCGACTCTAAACGTGCCTCACCCCCTGACATTAGAGGTAAGTGAAGGACCGCATATCTACTCCAATGGAGGAACGATTACACGCCAACCAAAGCGCCAAATGCTAGACAACCACTATGATACTCCAGCACATGAAGACCCACTGGACACAGTTCACGAACAACCTGAGGCCGACAGAGTGTACATGAACTTTCGTACCAACCGACAGCAACAACGTTGGAGGTATGGAAGAGTTTGGTTGATCACCATACTTTGTTTGGCGGCAATAGCCTTGGTATATTATTTGCTAGCGCTGCGAGCAGGGATGAGACGGAGAGCTAGCATCGACAGCATGACCCCAATTAATCCCATCGACCTAGTGGAAATACGGCATGGCTCCACTAAAATAACCGACCAAACGTGCTGGAAAGTGGAGGTGATACATGTTTGTGAAGAATGGAAAAGGAAGAAGGGAAAGAATTGGGCAGCCTGCGGTGCCGGAACGGAAAAACCCTGTGAGTTGGGATGGAGAAGGGAAAAGATCGCAATATTAAATTCCTATCTTAGGACCTTCAACAAAACAAATTATAACGAATCTCTAAAAATTTTGAAAAGAAGTACAACATACCCTGCAAAATCAAAAACCGAGTGTAGAATTCGAGTTATTCGACAGGTTGATCACACAGTAAACGACTATACTGTTAATATTACCCTATTATGCCTGGAGAAGCAAGAACCAAGGATCATCAGAGCAAATTGGGTCCAGATTGGAGAGGGAGATCCTGCTTGGTATTTCAATGAACAGTGTGCAAGACTGCCGGATGATACAGGAGGATACTGGTTGAAGACAGACCAGGACTCCCCTGATTTCACCTACCCAGCGGCCCCACGAAATGACACTTGTACCGAGCTTCGCCCGGCATGGGAGCCATGTTGGAACTGCATACACTTTCGGTGCAAGGGACCAGGGACCAACGGGACCATTGATTACCTGCCAGGTACACCTACTCCATCATCGGGTAAGTCATCTAAAATTTTTAAGCTACGAGGGTTTGGTAAATTTAGAAAACTGAAGGCAATCAAAATTACTAAACGAGCAATGACGTATCGGCCAGATACTCCTGCTCCATTGTCGGATGAGTCTCCCAAATCTCTTAAGTTAAGAGGGTTGGATGAATTTGGAGGGTATGTAATGAATAATCCTGTAGTAATAAAGTACAGGCCAGGCTGTAGGTTAAAGTTAAGAAAGGCCCAGTCGTATAATAACAGCCATTGTGATTGGAATATGATGAAATATTGTCCTGAGCCCTATCATATGTTTTGCTATGCGGATGAGGGTAATAGCATTACCATCCCCGATAGAGGGCTTATGGGTGACGCAAGTAAGTTTCTAACTCCCCTGTTTCCCTTGGCTGGGGTTGTTGGAATGACTCTCGGAAACACATTGCATAAAAAGAAAATAGAAGTGAAACACGAAGAGTGGCTGAACGACTCCTTTCCATGGATATGGAAAAGAGGTACAAAATTGTTGAAATCGACATTTAACAAAACCTTGGGGATAAATATATTAAATGTAGTGTGGGCACGAATGTGGGCTCAACGTATTCCAACACCGGATGATTTACATAATGTCCCGAAGGGTGCTTTTGATAAAATTGACCAATGTGTGGCTTTGAGAATGTTTAACAGATTACATGGGTCAGAATGGAAAAGTGGAATTTCACCACGATGCCCCTTGATGGAGATGGGAACGCCACCTTTGACTCATTGGATTTATGACTGTATAGGATTGAAGGGAAACCTAACGATTAAAGGGGTGCTACAAGCATGGAAAGAAAAACATACGAGAGATGAGAGTAAGACGTGGTGGGGACTCAATAAAGATAAAATTGTTAACGACGTGTTACCATGCTTCGGAAAGTCGGAAAATTATTGGGTTAAATACCAATATATAGCGACAGTATACTCTAAGGAAAACGATATTTGGCCTGACGTTGAGAGACCAGCCTTATACGCTAACCCAAGGCCATGGGAGATGGTGTGTGAGGGAGGTAATGCCGTGAAAAATTTTAAAAACTGTACAATTGTATTAGCACGTATACCGTGTCTCAATGTTCAGTCCCGGTTTATGAATTTTTGTACTCCACGTTACCGCGATGCGGAATATGCCAATATTGAGGGAGCGGTGTGGATTAAGGATAATAATAGTAAATGGATCCGGAGTCAGGCTGCAGGTAGGGATTACTGCGCGCGATGGGACAAAGATAATGACTTGTCTAAAATGGTAGGACTGAAAATTCTCCCCAAACCCCCTGACTCTATTATGCAAATTTTAGAAGGTCACGCATTTAGGAAGACCCTTTGTAAAGGAAATATAGTTACAGGGTTTGATTGGTTGGGATTTAATAAAATTTATGGCCCTGGCACATGCCACAAGCCCGCTGAAAGGTGGCTGCATTGTGGACACAGTGACGAATATAACCGTAAAGGGGAACATGTGTGTACATTAGGGGTGTGAATTGCCTAGTACCTGACGATTCGATTCGTATCACGATTCACAGGTCACGATTCGATTCGATACCGATTAATCCCGATACGAATGGTCACGATTCGATACCGATTCATCCCGATACGAATTTATAAGTCGATTGTTGCGATTTTTTTTCATTCATATTTAGAAAATACTAATCAGTAAGCTTGTAGAGTGTAAGATTTATATGAAAATGTATTATTTATTTATCTGAAATTTCAGTCTTATAGAGGTTGTAATCTGTTTCATGTTTGAACAGCATTAAAATAAAAATATTAAGGCTTAATGTGCCGTTCATATAACATTCTTCCATGCTCAAGGTGTGAATCCTATAAAAAAAAAAAAAAAATCGATTCTGCCGATTATTGAATCGATTCGAGAATCGCGCGATGTAGTATCGCGATATATCGCCGAATCGATTTTTTTTAACACCCCTAGTGTACATGGTATGAGAGAATGGGATTGGCAATAAAAGGTGTGGTAAAAACTGTGGCCACAACAGCCGTTGAAGTTGTAGAAGATGTAGCGGAGACGGCGGTTACTGGAATAAGTACAGGGCTATATAATTTAGTACAAGAAGTGGGACTTTGGTTCCTGCTAGGTTTAGGGATCGTCCTAGCTTTTGCAATTGTCAAAAGAGGAACTTTGTCGTTATTTCCTCACCAAAATCATAGAGAGAAAACCATACCAAATAAGGTAAAAGCTCAGTTATTGGCCAACGAGCTGCAGGCAAATTGGGGAGGGACGACAAAAAGGAAGTTACTGAGCATTGGGGAAGGGCTACGGAAAGGGGCGGGATCGACCCAACTTTAAATACTACGCCCTAGCCTCGACTTCCTCACTTCTCACTGAAATCTTTTGGCGGAACAGTAAAACTACAATTGACCATGGCATGCAGTTCAGTTAATGGTACTAAGGGGAGACCAGGCGCCCTTCAAAATGTGAGTAATGAGGCTGAATTTTGGATGATTTTCATAATATGGCTTCTTTACTGTTGTACTGGACAATGGGACATTTGGCAGCTAACTCGACCCATTATTTTGATAATAGCTGTTGTCAAGGTATTGGTGTTGCGCTTCGTGTTTTGTACATACACACTGGGACTGGGATGCTTCATTGTGTATATGCATGGCCGAATTAGAATAGATTATAAAACCCCAAGAGGGGTAGCTGAAACTTTCCTCTTGGTTTGCTGGATTTGTTTAGATATAACCTCTATCCAAATTTTTGAGGTTATATATGGAGCTGTTGTATTGGAAGGTGTATTGGCCATCGCTTTGGCCCTCTACATCATGAATATGGTAATTCGCCTTCAAAGAAACCCCGTGGCTACGGGCAGCAGGGTTTGGATATGGCGAACAGCTAAATTGATATTATGGGGTATAGTTTGGGGAATAATTTCAATTCTCCTTTGGTTACGCCTGGTCGACCAATTGGTTTTAGTGATTTGGTTTTTTACCTATGCAGCTATCTTTACTCTCCCGCCAAAAGGTTCCGCTACTCGGAGAGCGACCACATCCTCGCTCTACCGTAGTAGAGGTGTTCCGCATTCGCTCGATGGAGCAGGTGCGGATGTCGACTTAGATCGAGATCGAAATGTGTATACGGGGAGCCGCGATGTTTTAGGCTCCCCTCAGGTCTAAGGATGATTGTATATACCGAGGGCCGCGATATTTTAGGCTCCTCTCAGATTTAAGTATTGCCGAATTGTGTTTGTGTGTTTGGCAGGATAACCAGGATGAGCCGCGGTGTGTCTTCTGTGGAAGCGATCTCCTCACGTCCGCATGGGTGGTGGGGAACGCTTACTACGGGCACTGCTGCTATCCTTTGCCCGCGGATGATGAGAGTAGAGAAATGTGGCTCATCCCCGACGGGCTTTTTCTAAATTTCGTTTTTGATCTCTTCACTGATATCCACTGCGGTTCCTGGGTATGGCCTGGCTTTGCTGACCTCGCAAGCTCAAGTAAGTTGGAAGGTTTGGTTCAAAGTAACATGAAGAAAATACGTTATTTTGTTAACAGTGGGGGTGAACTCATTGGGAGAACTTTCCCTTTGATGCGTATGATATGGCGCCTGCCTGATGGTACTCAACGCCTAACTTTCAACACGCCGGCGGGCTTCTGTGTAGCCGCCACTCCTTTGAGACAGGTCAAACCTAATCGGGACGAGGGGCCCTACGCGCCTGTAACGCCCTCCTCGCCCGTCCTGGACCGGGTAGACAAGCCTGGGGAACCCAGTGCCGCCCGTCAGGACGTCCCAGTGGGTAGGGTTATGCCACTGGTGAAGCTTGTATCTACCTCTCCGAAGGTTACATCATCTGATGATGACCCGGAGGGTGTGTCAGGCGAGGATGGGGGTGGAACGGGGTCGTCTCCTTCCCTGATTGTAGGTGAGTTGGGCCTGTGGTCTCCTCTTGCTGATCCTCCGTCGGACTCCTTGCCTTCTGAATCCCCGGTGTCTCCGTTTCCGGATGACATAGGGGGGTTGGATGAAATTGATTGGTTGGAGCTGAATGACGGGCTTGTGCGGTTGATCAGTATGGACACCATTGATCTCTAGGAGGGGGTGTTGAATTGAGCGGGATTGAGTGGGTCAGATGAAACGCCATATCATGTAAAATGAGATAACAAATTAATGGACTCGACTCAATTCCTAGTTCGAGACCAATTGGTGTCTACATGAGTAAAAACCAAACCAAATGGCCTCTGTGTGTAGCTCCCTAAAGCAACCACCAGATGCCGCCAAACCTGTACAACCAAGCTGCACTCAGCATAGCTCGGACCATATAAGGTAACGGAAATGGCCAAATACAAATTAAGTGTAAATAAAGGGTATCCTGAAGTAAGCAATAATACACACACACAATCTATATTCGATAATTGTTAACCTGAGTTATGGATCAATGATTACAGCACATTGATGCCAACTATGAAGTTTGCTGTCTTTTCTTTTATTTACTTTACGAGCGATACTGTCTTAATCGCTGATAACATTGCTGTAACTGCATTGAGTGAAGAGACTACCTGTATGCATTGTCTAACTCTCAAACAATGACATGCACGATGTATAACCAGAACTAGAAATAACCTGTTAAGCTCCTTGAGAGGATTTGGGATTAACATGTCATGTATATACATGTTATTCGTGCTTGCATAGTTATGTTTAAAACATTAATACATATAGGATGTGTTGTTTTTAATATCATGATTGTTGAATAAGAGCTAAGACTATTGACATATGTACTACAAGTAGAACAGAAGCCTTCAGCCCCACATTGAATTTCCTGTTTGAAAAACAGGAACTGGTTGCTAAGCTACGCAAGCCACAGAGCGCAACCTGGTTCAACAGTTTCCTGTGTGTGTTGATGCAAAGATCAAGCCCCGACTTACGCGCTTGTAACGTAACTGTGTGGAGACATACTGCGAACAAGTCCCAACATGTTTTGCGCATTGATATGTGAAGAGACTGGAAATCCCCACGTAAGCGCGGAAGGACACACTCGCCATGATGAAACCAGTGGCACGCACCCAAGTTTATAAAAGATCGTCCCTTGCGATGATCGAGGGTCTTCTTCGTCACCCTGCGATGTGATCTGTATGGAGTGTGTTGCTGAAGGTTGATCCTCGGCTTCGTGGGACTTAGGTTTCTTCATGAAAGGACTTTGACTCTTTGCCGTGAGTAAATCATTCTTCAAAGATTGGGTAAAGCAAAAATTGTTTATTAATAAGGTGTTTAAGATGAAGATATGAAAGATTAATCGCGTGTAGGGTGAGAGCCATTTAACCACTCCCATATCTTTAAATTATTTTTGACCAAAAACGCCTTATTTTGAATCGGGTTTTGAGTTCTCTTGAGAAATGATCAATCTTAGAAAGCTCTCATAAAAGGTTTAAATATTATTTTGGTTCCTGTTTCCCATTTTATTTTATCTTTATTGATTCTATGTTTTTATTTTAAATGTGATTTTTATGAATTATATTTGCTATATTATTATTGTCAATAAAATTATTAAAAGACTATTTGTGAATTAATGATTTTATTTGTTTCTTTGTCTTTTTCTTTTAATTCTTTCGGACATTTTATAAGTCCGAGGTCGTTTTATAAGACCTAAATAAAATAATTTATAAAACAAGTGTGTATTTATTATTTTATTTATTTATTTATTTATTTTATTTTATTTTATTTTTATTCAATTGGATCATTTTGTAAGTCAGCATTATTTTTCTTCGAGACGGACACGACAGCAATGGACGTCAAGAAAGAGGTAAGTGCATTCGAATGATATCTAACCAGTGTTTCCATCTGTATTAATAAAGTCAAATACTCCAGCTTGATATGAAACAAATCCGTATGATCCTTACAAGGATTATTAAATAACTAGGTCAATAACAAATGCAAACAACTTATGAAAGTGGAGCTGCCAATGTAAGTGAGGTGTTCATATTATATTCCTGGGCTTTGTGTGGTTATTCACTCGGGATTGATAGGTGGATGGAAACGGATTGGCCTCATGATAAGAAGACAGTGAACAAACCTAGGTGAGTCCACTTTGACATATCGGCTTAACTAATTCCCGTCTCCTCACGCTGACGCCTTAGAGCCGGTGAGGGAAAAGGGGAATTACTGACCCTTTAATTGGAGAGTCGATCAGGACATATTTCCCGATTTAAGTCCTGCGGGTAAGCGGAAGTTGACACTAGCTTCCACACGTCCTTTTCACGAAGCTTTTCAATTTCGTCACTGAAAGCAGGGCTATTTCGGCGTTAGCTGGCTACAATACTTTTCGTTTACTAGGTTAATTGATTTAGGAATGATTTCACATTACATGGGCTCGGAGTTGCCCTGGATGCGTGACTTTGCCAAGCTTAAGCTAACATGCTACGCTAACAGTTTAATGCTAGCACGGTGTAAAAGCCACGTTGCGACCAAGCATCGACCTAAATACATTTATATACAAAGATGTGCATGAGGCAATTCTGTCTTACCTTCGTGTGTTAGCAAGGCTGTTGGCAATGAATCCTCGCACACTGCCGTGTCCTTGCACATTGCTTCCAGCATGGTGATTGCAGAGTCCTCCTTTGTACTATTGGTGGTACAACCCATCCGGTGGCCGAGAATGTCGTCCAGTCTTTCATACAT
Organism: Festucalex cinctus; assembly: GCF_051991245.1. NCBI lineage: Eukaryota > Metazoa > Chordata > Actinopteri > Syngnathiformes > Syngnathidae > Festucalex > Festucalex cinctus. The sequence goes on from NC_135427.1 coordinate 22,775,435, forward strand.
TTATTAATTTTGCGGTCATTTCCACTGTGGTTGTTGTGGTCCTTGAGTTTCCTTTAGTCCTGTTGGAGTTTCTTTAGTTTTTCCCTCACCTGCTTTTGTGTGTGTAATGTTAACTCTGCTAGCTTCGCGGTTATTATCGTTTCTTGTTGGACTTTCGAAGTGCCGTTGGGTCTCCTCGTCCCATGTTTGCTCAGGAGAGCCTGTACTTCCTCGTCCGTCCACCTCTCGGTTTTTTAATCCTTCCATTGCCGAAATGTTTGAAGAAAAAGTCGTAGCGCCCGATAGAGTATAGTAAAGAAGAAATGGCGGCTTTACCGCGGGAAAAAAAAAATCATCTAACCAAAACGACACACCTCCTCACCCAGTCAACCAATCATAACACACTAGACAACACGCCCCCACCTTGTGTAGTTCAGGGTACACCCAAATACCCTCCTCAGGCCTAGGAACTTGGGTAGTACCGTTTCGACCCCCCCAGACCCGGAACTGGTTTTGTGTGTGAACGCAAACTTTGGACAAACTCCCCCGGAACATAGGGAAGTTCCTTCATAAGTTCCTGCGGTGTGAAAGCGCCTAATGTTGCTTTTATTGTCCATAGAGGTGATGGGAAAAAAAAATGAAACAAAATAAAAAAGTACATATGTTTGGATTGGTTTGATGCCAGTGAACACCGAGTGGTGGAAAGTAAAAGAACATCCATAAATGACATAGTTATCACACTTAGAATGAGCTTACAATTTTTGTAAAAATACCATAAGTGGGGTATTTTTTTTTTCACGCCTCAAGGGCAAGGTGGCGCTGCATATATAACTGAATGTTGTCATAGAGATAGCTTCAGGCCTTGACTGTAAACATACTTGTCAAGTTTGAGATTTTTTAGAGCATGTACCGGGGAGTTATGAAGCATATCCTTTTTCATTGTGAAACACAAATTTTGATGCCCCGCCCGCATCATATAGTATTCCGAAAAGTCAAGATTTTTCCGCCTGTCGTTGGCTCAGGTCTTGACATGATCCAGGTAAAGTTTGAAGTCAGTCGGATGAAACGTGTAGGATAAGTGGGCAAAAGTATGCCCCCTATAAATGTGCAAAAATCGTCAAAAATGGGACATTGAAAAATTCGTAGCTCACTTCCTGTTCATTTTAGCATATAGGTCCAAGAGACTTTTTTTTGTAGGTCTTGGGCTCCCTCATACACCTAAAAATATTTGTAGATCTTGCTTAAACGTACAAACGGGGCTGCTTCGTTAAAAATTTCTAGGGGGCGCTATTGAGTCATTTTTGGAAAAATAGCACATTCCAAGATGAGATATTGCTCATTTTGACAGGCTAGATGTGTGTGCCAAGTTTCATGTGTTTCTGTGCCAGTTTAGACCCTCAAAATTGGCGTCGTTTTCTTGGCGAACAGTGCTTAGCGATTCACGAAAACTCACAAACTTCATGTTGTGACATCATGAAGGCGGAAACCCTCATCTGAGCAAATATGAAGTAGGTCCAGTTAACGTGGTTGGAGAAAAACGAAGAAAAATCATAAGAAAAAAAATGCCAGTAGGTGGCGCTATGAGTAAGATGAAATATAAGTACGTAGATGTCTTTAGGGCTGGACTCTCATCAATTGTGTGAAATTTTGAGGAGATAGGATCATCTGGGACAAGTTAAAGCAACTTTTATTGTCACGAAAAATTACCAGACTTTGCGGCATCGTAGCGGCCACGCCCTTTGGCGAAAAGTTACAATATTCGGTGTGGGGCATGATTAACATCTTTAGGCTTTTCTGACCAATTTTCAACTGGATCCCTTCAACGAGCTCGGCACAGTAGCTAAAAACGTAAATTATGACATTTATTGTAACCAATAGGTGGCGCTATATGTATAACTGAATTTTCTCATATAAATGTTTTCAGGCCGTGACTATTAAGTTGCATGAGAAGTTTAAGATTTTTTGGAGCTTGTACATGGGAGTTATTAAGCATTTTGTCATAGAGATACCGTCAAGCCTTGACTCTAAACACACATGTCAAGTATGGGATTTTTTGGAGCATGTACCTGGGAGTTATTAAGCATATCCTTCATTCACGATATTGCGTGTAATGTCCATAGAGGGTATCAAAAATAAATAAAACAGTACATGTTTGGATAAGTCTGATGCCAGTGAACATTTTGAGTGGTGGAAACTAAAAGAATATTCGCAAATGACTTAGTTATCACACTTAGATGGGGTTTATATTTTTTGTACAAAATACCGTATGTGGGGTATTTTTTTTCACGCCTCAAGGGCTAGGTGGTGCTGCATATATAACTGAATATTGTCATAGAGATACCTTCAGGCCTTGACTATAAACATACATGTCAAGTTTGGGATTTTTTGGAGCATGTACCGGGGAGTTATTAAGCATATCCTTTTTCATTGCGAAACAAAATTTTATGCCCCGCCCGCATCATATAGTATTCCGAAAAGTCAAGATTTTTCCGCCTGTCGTTGGCTCAGGTCTTGACATGGTCCAGGTCAAGTCTGAAGTCAGTCGGATGAAACGTGTAGGAGAAGTGGGCAAAAGTATGCCCCCTGTAAATGTGCAAAAATCGTCAAAAATGGGACATTCAAAAATTCGTAGCTCACTTCCTGTTCATTTTAGCATATAGGTTGTCACAACTATTGCCTAGTTCCACTCTACCCTCTAATTTTTTTTTTAAGTTTGCTTCTCCTATAGCAAATTCTCTGCAGTGCATGAATATTCCACTGCCCAGACAGGATCCAAGCCTGGTCAGCTCTGCAGGTGGTCACCCGGCCACCAACAAAACTCGTTTGAAGCCGCTGACCAGGTGACAAAGGAATTTATGCGTCTGCCGAAGGAGTGTATTCAAGCCGTCTTCTCGGAGCCCGAACAAATGGCTCCAATGGTTTGGAATACACAAATGACCGATCAAAGGAATGTTCATGACTTCTTATCAATCACAAAAGGGTATTCTGGCGTCTCGCCCTTCCTGGAACGTCTAGATGGAGCAACAGCACCTCCAAGTGGCGAAACTTGGAACTATCCTTAGTGACAATTCACATAAGTAACCGCATTTTACACATCTATACCATGATAATTCTTGACAGACAACTGAACTACGAATGATTCATGTTATATCTTTGTGTGTATGAACATCCTATTTCATGTGTACACCATAAAGAATGAAAGATAATCAATATCTCTCAGTTCAGTCAGATTAGACAAGTAGAAGTTACCTCACAAGTTAGTTTATGATGCGTTAATTACGATGTGTGCTAAACGGGTTGTGTGGGAAAACTGATTTGCCAGACTGACCAAATTTAATGCCAAATTATTAATCTCTTTAATAATTTTCCTCTTAAAGTCTGCCCGAGCGAACAGAAGGGTGTGCCATCACCTGCTGAAGCCCCACCCAGAGACTTTAAAAGGACGAGCAGACCTCTGCTCTCTCTCTTGCCCTCTTCCTGCTCTTCCGCCTCCTCCAAAAACTCTCTTGCACGACCTGCAAGTGGCCCAGCCTGCTCGAACTCTTTGTTCCAAGAAACTTGCCAACCACGTGGCCTTTTCTTTTCTGGCAGCAACCGTTGCCGAGAGCGGACCCTCACTCCACGCCACGTCAAAGCAGGTGCAAACTGCAACGCTGACTAAAGACTCTTTTGCTTTTTTTTGTTTTGTTTTTTTGTTCCACCATCGGTGCTTGCCCGCCCGACCTTCGCGACCCCGGGGTACACTTGCAATGTACCGCCGGACTCAAGGTTGTGTACCTCAGCCGCTCAGCCCCTCACCTGCTATTCGGTGGCGCCCCGCCGCGGTGCTAGCTCACCTCCAACGGCTGGCCTTCCCCGTACGCAGGCACGTAGCGGACCGAACTCCAACACCCGGAGCGGGCAGCTGTCCGGCAGAACCAACCTCGCCGAGTACCAACCAATCAAGGGACGAGCCGCGCAACTACGTCAGGCCCCTGAGTGGCTCCCTTGCTCACCTGTGGAATAACCCCTTTTTTTGGGGGGATTTTCTTGCCACATTGACTATTTTTTCCCCCTTTTCAAAAGACCGCCGTTTCTGTTCGTTTCGACGCAACTCCCATTCTCGTAAGTGCGCTTGATTTCTAGCTCGGCGTATCTACTGTGTGCCACTTACGTTTGAAACATCACATATCTGGCAGGTCAAATTTCTCTTTTCCCTGTTTCTTTATTCATTTGCATTCCTTCCTTATTTTCATTCGCTTTATTTTATTCCTTTTCTTCTGACGGTAGAATAGTTAGATAGGCAGTGCTTTGATTCTGTAGTGTAGCAATCGTGAATAAATGCATGTTTTATGAACTGTATTCCGCCTCATCTGTGTTTCCGAGTGGATTATTATTCTTTTGTTAGTACAACGAACCACTGAATATCGAGTGTGGCGACTTTAGATTATCAATGACTGATGAAAGAAGGATTTTGGTCGTTGTTTGCTCCTGTTAACCCAAAGCAAAACCAACGTGGTGCCCCCAGAGGTTATCGAGGTAAATATAATTTACCTCTGTAACGTCCAGATTATTAATTCGTCCAAAAGACGACCCAATTATCGCTACATAATGGTGCCGGCCGTGTGAGGCTACAAAACATAAGAAGATCCACTCGAAAATACAAGACTTTGGACGTGAAAAGTAAAACACATTTCACGTAGTGTACCTAATCATTTGTCTCTGTGTAAAAAGGTAAACATTTCTTCTTACATAGAACTGCACTGACTTTCCCCTTCAGCTTTGAATCGAGCGTCTGTTAAGCCGCCATCTTGCGTGTGTTACCAACGGAGTGGCGTGCTATAAGTAAACGAGAGTAACGGGATTGATTGTTGGAAGAAAAGTAAGAGCCGGTCACCGTTTGAGAAAATAGTGGCTTGTATTTGAAAACGTACGTGATAGAACTCGAGTTGTGCAACTTTTAAATTTCAGCTGGCTGAATTTGAAGTTGTTTGTCTTTGTGTGTTGTGTTTCCGGAAATTGTGGGAAGTCAGGTGACACCGCTTTGACCAGACTCGAGTTACGTGCTTCGGAGTAGCTAACCGCGAGCAACGTAAACGACGTCCGAGTCATTTTCCCCTGTACCCATTGTCCTCCTACACCTAGCTTGTGGGAGAAGTTTGAGTCGTGACCGAGCTTTCTGTAGCCGCCGACTCAAAGTTTCAGCTCGTGGCGAGCGGATAAACAGAGCGCTAAGACGTTAGCTGCTTACCTGTACCGTGTACGCATTTCCACAAGGTGGCGCCATAGTCCTTGTGAAGAGCTGTGTGGCTCGTGGAGGCGTGGTTGAGTACCTCCCCCTCCCTTCTCGTTGGCGAGTTTGAGCCACGCCTGCAGACGCCCCGAAAGGGAGTGAGTCCTGCAGGCTGTCAGCTGTCAGTCAGTGTTTGGAGTGACACAGATCACTCGAGCTTGCTCCACTGTCAATAGACAACTGACGCCCCCCCCCCACTGCTGCTTTAACGCCGGTGGTCCTTGCTCCGCGATAATTCTGATTCAATGTCACTTCACATTGCTTTTTGAATTGTTTTCCGTGTCGAGCGTTGTACTTAGTGATTGTCGTCACTGTTAGTACGCAAGGATAATAAAAGAATTATCCACGTCCGATTAAACGCATTTGTAGGCTCAATTGACTGCTTGCGTTTAACGATTATAGTAATAGCCGACCGCATTCTAGTCTTTTACGCTGCCTAGCGTGAGAACAATTACGGTTGCATCAACAAAACATACTGCTGGGTCAAATTAATACAAAGGAACTATTTACACTGTTGTGTTTTTCTTTTCTTTTTTCCTTTCTTTTTCCGTATTCCCTTTTATCCAGTTTCATACTAGGCTAACTAGCTGTATTCTTGACTTAACATTCTACTTAATTTAGGGTTTTGTGTTTGTTTAGTTGGTTTGGTAGACCTATTATTATTATTATTTTCTTCTCTTTTATTTGTTTTTCTTCTCATTTTTATCCATTATTTTTAATTTTGTTGTTTTGTTTGTTCTTTTGTTTTGTTTTTCGGTTGCGTCTAGTTAATAAGAAGGGGTGAGTTCGAATGAGCTATTATTAGAGAGGTAGCTCTAATATTTCTGTAAAGTTTTGCAGTTTTTGTGTCCCAAACCCCGTCCACAAGACATTTGCCTAAAACTGTACTGACACTGTAATCAGTCATTTGACTAAGACTATTAACCCCTTTTAAGTTTATTTTCCCCTTTTCTGCTTTGTTGTTTATTTAATTTAATTTTAATTTCAGCTTTTAACTCGACTTCCAAAAAAAAATAATAATAATTTTTTTTTTTGAATATTTTTTTTTATTTAGCTTTTGGGATTGACCGCTGTAACATTTTAGAGTTACTCCGTCCCTCATTTAAGCTATTCTTTGCTGAGTCAATCAAGTTGAAGTTAGTATTATTATTTTTCTTATTTTTCTTTATTTATTATTTTATTTTTGTTGCTGTTTGTTTTTGTTTGTTTTGATAACTGGAGTTGATTTTTCACAACTATAGTGTAAGCTGTGGGTTGCATAGCCTACTACAAATCTTTTGCTTTTGTGGCAATTTCCCTTTTGATAATTTGAACCCAGTGTGTATTGTTGACGATAATACTTGATAGCGGTAGTTAGCTAACTGCGTACGCTAATTAACTAACTATTAAACGCTAGTATAAGTTTGATCGTCTAAAAGCTATTGACAATATGGCAGCACCCCGAGAGACTCCCAGCCCCTGTGAGAGCTTAGAGACCTTAGCTCAACTGGTGCAGAAGCTGACCAAGGACCTCTTACCTGGATACGCTGAGTCTATTAGGGATGCGGATGTCAATACGCTAAATGATAACCTCGCGCAACTCATGAGCGACGCTGAGACAAAAGCCCCAAAAGACAAATCACTCATTCGAATGCTCGGATGTCTGACTTTGAACCTTGCCGCGCAGTTGAAGCTTAGCGATGCCGAGGACTGTCAAGTGAAACACCAACTTGACATGGCACGACCGCAGAGCACGGCACAGCTTGAAGCCGCCCACGACCGAGTGAAGGTCATGGAGACCCAGCTGGATGACGTTAAAGCGCAGCTGGATGAGGCAGAAGCCCGCGCAGATGCGGTGCTAGCCGAAAATCTGGGCAGTGATGCAGATGAGTCTGCTTCCACTGACGACTCCCATCAAAAGATTGGTGAGTTAACCCAAGCTCTCGCGTCCGCCGAAGAGACGAATCGAGAGCAAGAAAAACTGCTGAGATCCGCGGCAAATGAAATTCACAAACTAAAAGCAGAGGTGACTGACTTGACTGAACGACCGTCAAAAGACCAACTTCGGCTAGCAGAAGCCAATTACTTTCGGGTTAGTTCGTCGCTAGCTCAGTCCACCGATTAAGTGACGTTCCTCCAAGTTCAGGTACAGACCTTTAGGGAGGAACGTAATGCCGAAGTGGACCGCTCATATGACCTGCGAACCAAATTAGCATTGACTGAAGCCGAGGTTAACCGCCTCCGACAATGCCAGCAGGAATATGAGACAGAGTTAGCTCATATTAAACATGAGTTGCAACGCACACAGCAGTTGAATGAGGTCTCCCGAGGAGCCTCCCGGCCGGGAGCTCCACCCCCGCACAGACCTCCTGATCCCAGAGCCACAGCACCACAGCTCAAACTGTCACCTGAGTCCGGAGCCGCCTGGAGGACGCCGCCAGTGACCACCGCCGCTTTAGGCCTGGCACCGCCGATGGCCGCCTCCACACACGCTTTAGGGCCATCAGGTGATGACAGTTTCCAACGTGGACCCATGTCGACTCCCCCGTTGGAGGGACAAATGGGCGTGGCCTGGAAAGATTTGGACAAGCTGGCTCGAAACATAGCCAAATTCGAACCGAAACCAGGGGGGTCCCACAACACAACAGAGTACTTGAAAGACATCAACTATCATCTCCAGAGGTTCCCAATGGCAACCGTGGAAGATAAGTTGTACTTGATCAAAATGACGTCCAGCCGAGCAGTCAACAGACTGCTGGAACGGCAGCCCGCTGATTTGTTGTCTGACCCCTTGGCACTGCACCAAGCCATCTCACGCGAGTTTGACGGTTCTCCTGGGTTGTCGGGCATGGAAGCCGCCATGTTCGTCAAACAGGGAAAGCAGGAGTCTCCTCAGGCTTTCTATAGTCGTCTTCGCGATGCCTATTTTGGGACTTGTAACGAACCCAGCATGGAGGAAGATCCTGGTTTTAAAACGTTGTTTGTCCGAAACCTCCAACAAAACCTTAACCACTACTTGGGACTGGCTTTGTGTCCTGAGACACTGAATAGCTCGCAGCTACGTGACTTAGCAGCTAGGGGCTATGCAAAGCTAAAATTATCCGCCCCCAAGGTAGGCGACGCAGGAATTTATAAAGTGGACGTGGGTCCTCCTTCAGAACTGGAGGGAGCTTGCTCCTATGCTCCGAGGGAAGACCAGGCTAAATCAAAAAAGTCAAAACAGTCCCGCGCCCCGCGAAACCGGAAACCGCGCTCCAAAACCGACTACTCGCGTGACGAGAAATCGGACGGAGAAAAGCAAGCTGACGACCGCCGGCGCTCCAAATTTGCTAAAGGTAAGCCCGATTCGCGCTATCATCCAAAACGTGATAAAGTCGAACGCGCGCCAGCAACCGATTCCTGCCGCGAGTCCCGGAACCGCCAAGTTGACCCCGAGACTGACCACAACGCAGTTGCCGACGGCGTATGGAAGGCACTCCTGAAATTGTCAAAAGACTCGTCAAAAGACCCGCCTTTATGACTAACCGACGGCCGGATGCCCACTGAAGTGACCCACCACCAGAGGTCACCAGAGGGGCCTCCATCAGCCGACACTCAGACACCTACTAAACTGCCTTCTGACTCAACAATATTGGTACTGCAGGCCGATCCAAATACGGCAGACCCGCATGTATCGCGATCAACCGATGACGTGAGACCGTTCCAACAGCTTTTAGGTGATCCCACCACCAGGGGGATAGCTCGTAAATTCTATCTGAGCGTCACCCTGGAGCGAGCTCTAACCTACGAAGCCCTTGTAGATCCCGCCGCAGACATCACGGCGATGTCCAACACGGTGTTCGAACAACTCCGCGCCGCGTCACAAGCTAACAGTCGACCGCTCCGCCTACGGCGGTGCCCACTCACCGTTAGCGCCTTCTCACCTACTAACACAAAGCTGGAATCTGTCGCGATGGTACACTGGTCCATTGGCCCCATGGAATTCATTCATCCAGTCTATGTGGGACCCATTGAGTCAGTCCCCCTTCTTATTGGCCAAGACCTGTTGTTCCGCTTCCAACCCATCATAGACTACCAGAGACTCCAGATTTGGGCCCAGGTGCGGCAGGCCCTGCCGACATTTCCTTCGGGCCCTGACCAGGCTCAGCTCTGCACTGTGACTCGGGCGCAGCCACCCCACGGGGAAGCAGACGCCCCCACAGGGAGCTGGGACACTACACAGTCCAAGGCAGGACCCCTCGCGTCCCCGACAAAGGACCGGCTGAGAAGCCATGACACCTTTCTTTGTGACCTTGACCCACCACCACCTGATGCAGGGTACGCCCCGCGCATCATCGGAGGTGTCCACGTGCAAGGTGCACCTGTTCTTGACGCTGTCCTCGCCTTGTGGGCTGACAAATCAGCCATTTCTGCAGCATTCGCTGACAACTTGCGAGATCTCGACCCGAACATGCTTTATGTCTCCAAGGCTTGCCGGTTTCCGCTGAACACGGAACCTCCTCTCACAATAACCGCAGTGGGCGTGTGCGCCTTAAACCTTCAGTGGAAGCAACACTCACTGACCCACTACTTCTTGGTTGTCCCGGACGCGCCTCACACCCTTTTCGTGGGTGCAGATTTGCTTGTTCGTCTTGCCGTCCAGGTGGACACCATCAACAACGTGCTGTGGTCCCTCACCAACTCGGAACCTCTAGCTTGTGTTCCCAGTCTTCCGAACATGAAGTCCGGGCAGACCATCCCAGATGCTTGCGAAGTCTTAAACGAGGATGAAGTGATCGCTCCGGCGACCTCGATCAACATTCCGGTTCGCTTGGTGGCACGAGCTAACCAGGTCTTGAATGCTCGCTCCGCTTTCTTTCAACCTTCATCGGAATTCATGAACCTGCCGTTACTCTTGGAGGCCACGCCCATCGTGGACGCCTCCCTCACCACTCTGATCTTGGTTCACAACCCCCTTTCGTATGACGTTCGCATACCAAAAGCGACCCGTCTGGGCCTGCTCATCCGTTCCGACTTCCACGACTTCACTCTAACGGTGCCTGTGGTTAGACACATTCCATCTGACTTGTTCTTGACTGAAGACACCGGTGGCCGAAGACTCACCAGGCCATCTCAGCTTGTTACGGTCAACCCTGCCGGTCCCACCAACGATGAAGACATCGTCCGAGTGGACCTGGGGACAGACCAACAACTGGTGATTTATGCCTTGAGCGCGTTGCCTCCAACGCCTTCTAGCATTCCCTCTGGAAACCCAGAGAAACCTCAACCAACCACGACTCCAAATGGGGACCTTCAACCGTACCCAGAGTTCGAGGAGCACCTCCAAGAAGTTCTGCACCGCGCCAACGCGCTCCGGTCCGAACAGGACCGCGAACGGTTGCGCACCGTGTTAATGAAATACACACCGTCTTTTGCCAAGGACTCCTTGGATTGCGGGTTGACGGCACTACATGTAGTCCGCATCCCGACTCAGCCCGGCGCTCCTCCAACTTTCGTGCGCCAGTACAAGATTCCGATAGCTTCTTACGAACCAGTACAGAAGACTATCGACGCCATGTTGGAAAAGGGCATCATTCGCCCCTGTAACAGCACCTATTCGGCTCCATTGTGGCCAGTCTTGAAGCCAAACGGCACATGGAGACCAACCATTGACTATCGCAAACTGAACCAACAGGTTCCTCTTTCGCGATGGCCCATGACACAACTTGAACAGGAACTTCCCAAGGTTCGAGATGCCAAATTCTTCACCACCATCGATGTGGCTTCGGGGTTCTGGACGATCCCAGTAGACCCCAGGGATCAATACAAGTTGGCATTCACCTTTGGCAACAAACAGTACACTTTCAACCGGTGTCCATTTGGCTATGCCAACTCGCCAGCCGAATTCAACATCTTCCTCAACAAGGCATGCCCTGACGCCGCCGCCAGGGGCAACCTCATTTATGTCGATGACATTATGATGAGGAGCTCCTCTTTGGATGACCACTTGATGGAAATCGACCACGTTCTTGGACAGCTGTCTTCTGCAGGTGCCAAACTGTCCCTCCTGAAAGGTCAGTGGTGTCGCACGAAGGTCAACTACGTGGGGATCTTGGTTGGGCCGAACGGGATTGAACCACAATCCAGCCGTATTCAAGGCCTTCTTGACATCAAAACCCCCACCGATGTGTCAAAACTGCGCAGCTTCCTTGGCGTGTGCAACTATTCGCGCCAGTTCATTGAACATTTTGCTGACATAGCACGCCCTCTTACTAACCTGCTGAAGAAAGATACGCCCTTCGATTGGGGTGACGAACAAAACAACGCGATGAATATGCTAAAACAAAAGCTGGGCTCCGCCCCCTGTCTCGCGTACCCCGATAGCAACAAGGAATTTTTCTTGGAAGCAGGATTCTCCGACCATTGTTTGAGTGCGGGTCTATACCAAATGTACGACCAGGATAAACGCGTCGTGGCGTACGCCAGTAAAACGTTGAACGGCCCCGAGTTGAAATACTCCGACTGCGAAAAAGCCCTGCTTTCCACAGTATGGGCAATCAAACATTTCTCAAACTACATTGGATGCCAAAAAGTAACGATTGATACTAACCATCATCCGGTTACTTTTCTTAACAACCAACGCATTCGAGATGGCGTCGTAACGAACGCGCGCATTGCCAGCTGGCTTATGGCGCTACAAAGTTACGATGTTCGAGTCCGGTACACGAAAAACGCAAAGTTACCGCTGGGTACCGATCTAGCGATTTGCCAGAACTGTGTGTGAACTTCCCCGACCCCGCCGACAGACGTCGCCGTGGCACCGATGCCGGAATTCACGCGTCACCGCTATTTTGAGGAACATGTCTGCAAAGACATGCCTACAGCTTACGTGGATGGCTGCTCTTACCACCACCAAACCCAGCTGCAGGCTGGGGTGGGCATCGCTTGGGTCGACGACACACCGTGCAAACCACTGCAATTCCAATTGGGCCCCCACTCCTCTCAATATGCGGAAATCGCTGGCATCCTGATTACACTCAAATTGGCAGTTGAACACGGTGTCACGGTGCTGGTTATCTGCACTGACTCAAACTATGCCCGCCTCGCCTTCACCTGTCATCTACCGGTGTGGCGTCGAAATGGTTTCCTTACGTCAGCAAAGAAACCCGTTAAACACCGCGACCTCATTTTGACATGCGACCATTTGGTTTCCTCCAATGATATGCATGTCTATTGGAAAAAGGTCCAGGGACACTCAAAAGTCCCAGGACCTGACAAACATTTTAACGACCTAACGGACACGTTAGCCAAACAAGGGGCCCTCAACGGGACTCCTTGGACATTTGATACAGCTTGGCTGCCAACCCAGCCCACCCTGGAGGTCCACGTTCTCACGCACCGCCGCACTGCGGCCGCCGCTGAGTCTCGCGACGCCCCCACACAAACCCCTACGGGGCCCGTGGCGTGCGTACCGCCCGTCCGAACCTCCGACTTGGTTGCCCAACAGGCCGGCGACCCCGCGCTTTTCAAAATAATTCAGCACCTTTCTGATCCTTTCGCCAACCCCGTGTCGCCTGACGCGTTGAGTGACGACAGCGACCTCAAAGACTTGCTCTCCGTGCTGCAAAGGCTGCGTCTCGTTAAAGGCCTTCTGATTTATGACTCCGCGTCTCCGCCTGCCCTGCGGTTGGTGGTTCCACGGAGCCAAAGGGGGGTCTTGCTAACATACGCCCACGACGCGCCTTATGCAGGCCACCGCGGATTCAAGGCCACTGTCACCGCACTACAACAGGTGGCATACTGGCCGCGCATGCATAATGATGTAGCAACCTACATCAAAGGATGCCTGGTTTGCTGCCAGTTTCAGCCAGCAAACCCGAGTCACCGAGCACCACTCCAACAGAAAGGAGTCAACTTCCCATGGTCTGATCTCCAAATTGATTGGGTGGGACCACTGGTCAGATCTCTGAGAGGGAACAAATACTTTCTTACAGTAGTTTGCGCGTTCACCAAGTGGGTAGAATGCCTGCCTGCTCCAAACGACACCGCACACACCACTGCATGCCTGCTGATGAACCACGTGTTCTCCCGTTTCGGGTTGCCCTCACGGGTTAACTCAGACAGGGGAACCCACTTCACAGCCGAGGTAATGCAACAACTTTGGCAAATTCTCGGAATCAAGGCCCAGTTGCATATTAGCCATCACCCGCAGTCATCAGGACAGGTGGAGCGGACTAATCGCACCGTGGTAAATTTGCTGAAAAAGTTTGTTGTTTCCAACCATTGGGACAGGGACACCCGACTCCCACTGATCCTCATGGCGATTCGAGCCACCCCTCACGAATCCACAGGGGTGGCCCCCTTTGAAATGATGACCTGACGGCGAATGACGCTCCCCCTGCACGTGATGTATCAGCCAGGAGAAACAAACCGAGCCACGGCATACACGGCCTCCCAGTACGTGGAAGACTTGCAAGCCCACCTCCGGGCCACGTTTGCATTTGCTCAACAACGGCTTAAGCAAAGTGCAGAAGGTCAGAAAACCTACTACGATAGGAAAGCCTCACGAACCGAGTTCGAAATAGGTGATCGAGTATGGTACTACTTGTTCGCGCAACCAAATGCTACTACTCCGCGTGCCCAGAGGGTCATCGCCCGAAAATTTCTTCCCCGGTGGGCAGGACCCTATGACCCCTAGCTGCTACACCGATAGCATTATGCAGAACTAGACTAGACAACTTTAAAACGATTCGCAACTTGAATTCAAAAGATTATGTACACTCAAGGTGTTATAATACTTATGAATGGTATGCTGCGTGAAATCAGTTTTTTTTGCTAGCTATAAAAAGCTCCCCCGTACTTAAGGCCTTCAAAAGCAGGTCAGAGTACTCTTTTTAAAGCGTTAGTGAGTCTAGCTAATCTAACTAAGCCCTTTGCCTTCCTTCCCTTAGTCTAGCGTCACTGCCGAGGATACTCTGATTTTTTTTTTTCTTTCGCTTCTTTTTTTTTTTTTCTCCTCCCTTTTTCCCTTTTCCCTTAAGTTATTCTTGGATAGCGCACGACTTTTTGGGTGTTTAATTACGCTATAGGAAGATGCGATAGCTAAGTACCTAGCAACCGCCAACCGACCTAAGACCTTTTTGACGAACACCCCCAGAGGTGGAGATTTGCACCGACACGCAGGTGCCTGAGACAACCTCCCCATCTTTATAAGAGAGTTAGGGCTCGTAATATAGCCCCGGGTTTTTGAGTTTTAGAAGGCGACAGCCTCTTCTTCGTTCTCTCTCTTTTCTTTAATTTGCTGTTCGTTTTCCCCTAGTTACTCATTATATGATACTAGCCTTATAGCCTTAGGAAAAGTTTTCTTCCCTTTTTTTTTTGTTTGGAATTTCGCGTCTTGCTTCTTTCCCAGGCCCGCGCCTGTTTTGGGACCCGAGTCCCTCAGTTAGCTGACACAGTACCAAGTTAGACACACACTGTTAACTGAATTCAATGACGCATCTGTTGAGGAAGGACGCATCTGTACTTGCTCTTGCACTCGCTCGTGAATCTAACTACTTGTTGATTTTTGCATTGGGATTTTTAACTACATTGTTGCAGAATGCCTGGCGGAAAAAGAGCTGACGAGATTGAGGAGATAAAATCTTCTCTTAAAAAACTCAGTGGAATGGTTGTCGAATTACTTGAAATGAAGAAAAGCATTGAGCCACTTCTTCAGGAAATACAGCAATTGAAGAAAGAGACACAGGAAAAAGATCGACGCATTGTTGCCTTGGAACAAAAAGTGGATGATTTGGAACAAAATCTTCATATTAACGATGTGATAGTCACCGGTATCAAGATCAAGCCGCGCCGTGGCCCTTTGAGAGGTGCGGCTAGCACGAGCACGGAAGATTCTGACCAATATTCAGGGAACGAGACTGTGGAACAGCAAGTGACACTTAAACTCAGAGATATGGGATTAACTGTTGATCCTGCGCACATTCAGATGTGCTTTTCGCTTCCAACTGGAGGGACACGACCACTGGCAGTTCTGATCAGGTTTGTTGACAGAAAGAAAAAGATTGCTCTTCTGAGAGACCGTCACAAGCTTCGTGGGAAACATGTCTACATCAACGAAAACCTCACCAAACGAAATGCTGACATCGCCAAAAAGGCTCGACAAATGAGAAAGAATGGACTTATCGAAAGCACGTGGACAAAAGACTGCCGAATTTTTATTCAAACTAAAGAAAACTCTGGTCAACTAAAAACACGAATCGTGAAAGGAGCTGAGGAATTGGCAGCGCTTGAGAGACAACAGTAATTCACAATATCACAACAACAACAACAACAACAGCATCACTAATTACCCAAAGCTGGAGTTGTATATGATTATTTGCTGACTTTGCCCAGGCTAACTCTTGTTTATACACCTGCATTGATAACATGTATTGCTGTTCCCGTTTGAATCTAAATATTGTCTGGCTCGAATTCCGTTTGGACATTTGTTCTAACAGTCAAGGCTACATGATAAGGCTGTATTGTCGCTCCAATGAATCTGCTGTCAATACGCAAAATGGGGGTTGGTGGTCTGGTTCCTGGAATGCAGCTGGCGTGGGCCGCTCTGCTGGGTGAGCTAGGCTGGGCAGCGCACAGGAGTCATCAGATCCACAACGTGCTAGCAACCAGTGGTGCGACCTGACCAGAATCGAGTGCTGAAATTGCTTGAAAGCAATGGGCCGAATGCAAGCCGATCTACTCTTCTGGAAAGCACAACATGTGTGAAAGCTGATCCGAGGTCAGCGAAGACCCTACTGGTGAAAGAGAAGAATTGCGCTTGCCTTGGCTGCTCGCCTGGCGGGGTGGGCTTGCTGGTGGCGTCTGGGGACCGACTCACCAGTGCCAAATGACTGGGACTAGCCACAATCTACACACGGACATTCAAGATGAACTGAGAGAGCAGTGTCTGGGATAGTATGGGATGGATAACGATAAAAATTAATGACTATTCTAAATAATGTATATGATTGATGCGTTATAGTAATGGTCGATGGGGACGGGTCTCGAATAAGCTTCGGCTTCTACCCGTCAGCCCTTCTTTCGGATGTCAATGTTGCAAATGATGTGATGTGATTGATGTAAACTGTAATGTGTCCGAAAGGAAAAAATGAATAAACTAAACTAAACTAAACTGAATACACATAGAGACACCTTGAAAGCACACAGACATACCCTGCATACACATAACCAGGCAGAGGTTAGGGAAAAGTGGCACCAGTGGTATGTCTTGAGTGTTGCAGCAGAGCGTGAGTGGGACTCCGGCCGTCTGACCGTGGCCTGGACCCTGGCCACGCATCATCTGGACCCGCCAACCTGGACATCCTGAAGATTCATCCCGCTTGACGAAGGGGGGTCTGTAACAACTATTGCCTAGTTCCACTCTACCCTCTAATTTTTTTTTAAAGTTTGCTTCTCCTAAAGCAAATTCTCTGCAGTGCATGAATATTCCACTGCCCAGACAGGATCCAAGCCTGGTCAGCTCTGCAGGTGGTCACCCAGCCACCAACAAAACTCTTTTGAAGCCGCTGACCAGGTGACAAAGGAATTTATGCGTCTGCCGAAGGAGTGTATTCAAGCCGTCTTCTCGGAGCCCGAACAAATGGCTCCAATGGTTTGGAATACACAAATGACCGATCAAAGGAATGTTCATGACTTCTTATCAATCACAAAAGGGTATTCTGGCGTCTCGCCCTTCCTGGAACGTCTAGATGGAGCAACAGCACCTCCAAGTGGCGAAACTTGGAACTATCCTTAGTGACAATTCACATAAGTAACCGCATTTTACACATCTATACCATGATAATTCTTGACAGACAACTGAACTACGAATGATTCATGTTATATCTTTGTGTGTATGAACGTCCTATTTCATGTGTACACCATAAAGAATGAAAGATAATCAATATCTCTCAGTTCAGTCAGATTAGACAAGTAGAAGTTACCTCACAAGTTAGTTTATGATGCATTAATTACGATGTGTGCTAAACGGGTTGTGTGGGAAAACTGATTTGCCAGACTGACCAAATTTAATGCCAAATTATTAATCTCTTTAATAATTTTCCTCTTAAAGTCTGCCCGAGCGAACAGAAGGGTGTGCCATCACCTGCTGAAGCCCCACCCAGAGACTTTAAAAGGACGAGCAGACCTCTGCTCTCTCTCTTGCCCTCTTCCTGCTCTCCCGCCTCCTCCAAAAACTCTCTTGCACGACCTGCAAGTGGCCCAGCCTGCTCGAACTCTTTGTTCCAAGAAACTTGCCAACCACGTGGCCTTTTCTTTTCTGGCAGCAACCGTTGCCGAGAGCGGACCCTCGCTCCACGCCACGTCAAAGCAGGTGCAAACTGCAACGCTGACTAAAGACTCTTTTGCTTTTTTAGGGCCCGAGCAGCGACCGCTGCGAGGTCCCTATTGTTTTTGTAAAAATTATTATTAGGGCCCGAGCAGCGACCGCTGCGAGGTCCCTCTTGTTTTTGTAAGAATTCTTCTTCTTCTTCTTCTTCTTCTTCTTCTCCGTAAACGATCGCATTTTTGAGGGCCTAAACATTTACGAAAACTCACCAAACTTTGCAGTCTCTTCGGGCCCGGCGAAAAATTTGACATTATGTAGTTGCCATAACAATGCGACTCTATAGCGCCCCCTAGCGTAGAAAAATAAAAACCAATCCCGGCCCGTTTGACCTAGGGCTACGAAAATTGCCAGGCACGTGTAGCACCCCGAGACGCACAAAAAAAGTCAGTGGAAGCCATTTCCTAAAATGTACAGGAAGTGAGCTATGAATTTTTGAATGTCCAATTTTGGCCCATTCACTGTGGTCATACTTTTTCCCCCTTTGCAAATATTTTTCAGCCAGTTGACTTCAAACTTGCCATGTGTCATCTCAAGACCCAAGACAACAACTGGGCAAAATATCTTGACTTTTCGAAATACTATATGACGGGGGCGGGGCATCAAATTTTTAAAATTTAATTTGTCCAGAAAGACAAAATGCTGAATAACTCCCATGAACAAGCTCCAAAAACTCTCAAACTTCTCATGCAACTTAATAGTCACGGCCTGAAAACATCTATATGATACAATTATGTTATATATATAGCGCCACCTAGTGGTGACAATAAATGTCATACTTTACGTTTTTAGCTACTGTGCCAAGCTCTTTGAAGGATTCCAGTTGAAAATTGGTCAGACAAGCCTTAGATGTTGATCATGCCCCACACGAATATTGTAACTTTTCGCCAAAGGGCGTGGCCTCTACGGTGCCGCAAAGTCTGGTAATTTTTCGTGGCAATAAAAGCTGCTTTTACTTGATCCAGGTAATCCTATCTTCTCAAAATTTCACACATTTGATGAGAGTCCAGCCCTTAAGACATCTACGAACTTATATTTCATCTTACTGTTAGCGCCACCGTCTGGCAATTTTTTTTCTTACGATTTTTCTTAAATGTTTTTCTCCAACCACATTAACTGCACCTACCTCATATTTGCTCAGATGAGGGTTTCGGTCTTCATGATGTCACAACACGAAGTTTGTGAGTTTTCGCTAATCGCTGTGGGCGTGGCTAAGCGCTGTTCGCCAAGAAAACAACACCAATTTTGAGGGCCTAAACCGGCACAGAAACGCATGAAACTTGGCACACACATGGCCTGGCAAAATGAGCGATATTTTATCCTGGATTGTGCTATTTTTACAGAAATGACTCAATAGCGCCCCCTAGAAAATTTTAATGAACAGCCCCGGTTGTACATTTAAGCAAGATCTACAAAATTTTTTAGGTGTATGAGGGAGCCCAAGACCTACAAAAAAAGTCTCTTGGACCCATATGCTAAAATGAACAGGAAGTGAGCTACAAATTTTTGAATGTCCCATTTTTTACGATTTTAGCACATTTACAGGGGGCATACTTTTGCCCACTTCTCCTACACGTTTAATCCGACTGACTTCAGACTTGACCTGGGCTATGTCAAGACCTGAGCCAACGACAGGGAGAAAAATCTTGACTTTTCTAAATACTATATGATGAGGGCGGGGCATCAAAATTTGTGTTTCGCAATGAAAAATTATATGCTTAATAACTCTCCGGTACATGCTCCAAAAAATCCCAAAATTGACATGTATGTTTATAGTCAAGGGCTGAAGCTATCTCTATGACAACATTCAGTTATATATGCAGCGCCACCTAGCCCTTGAGGCATGAAAAAAAAATACCCCACTTACGGTATTTTTACAAAAATTGTAAACTCATTCTCATTGTGATCACGAAGTCATTTATGAATATTCTTTTACTTTCCACCACTCAAAATGTTCACTGGCATCAGACCTAACCAAACATACATATTTTTGTTATTTAGTTTTATGTATTTTTGATGGCCTCTATGGACATTAAAAGCAATATCGTGAATGAAGGCTATGCTTAATAACTCCCAGGTACATGCTCCAAAAAATCCCATACTTGAAATGTATATTTATAGTCAAGGCCTGAAGGTATCTCTATGACAAAATTCAGTTATAAATACAGCGACACCTAGTCCTTAAGGCATTAAAAAAAAAAAAGCCTCACTTACGGTATTTTTGCAAAAATTGGAAACTCATTGTAAGTGTGATAACTAAGTCATTTATGAATATTCTTTTACTTTCCACCACTCAATGTGTTCACTGGCATCAGACCGATCCAAACATATGTACTTTTTTAATTTAGTTTCATTTTCTTTGATCGCCTCTATGGACAATAAAAGCAACATTGTGCAATGAGTACGAGCAATGATGTGTGTATATATACTTTTACGAAAAATACCAATCAGGGCAACTCATTGCCTAAAAATAAAAAAAGACGCTGATTTTTGCAGATCTTAACAACCACCACAACCCATTGAGCTTGACACACTCATCACACCTGGCAAAAAAAAAAAAAATCCACATGTTTATCATGCCATTTTCAAAGAAATTCTGCTTCCAATGTGCCAGTACCCCAATGTGCAAGTACCCCAACGTGCAAGTATTATTATGTACCATCTCAACACCTGGGACAACATCATTGTGAAAAATGAAAAGTTTTTGATATACTATATGACGGCGGCGGCGCATCAAATTTAGAGTTTAAAAATTCTTACTTCACGAAGCATTGCCGGTTGTACGTTTAATCTAGAGCTACGAAAATTGGTACACATATGTAACAGGCTATGACCTACAAAAAACTCTTTTTGAACCATATGCTAAACCTAACAGGAAGTCCACCATTTTGATTTATTTTGGAACGTGTTGCCATTTTTTTGGCCATTTCATTGGGGTCTTATTTTAACGAACTCCTCCTACAGTGTTTATCCGATCATCTTCAAACTTGGTGTGATTCATCTTAAGATGTTGAAGATGAAAAGTTATTGAAAGCTTTGTATTTCATCGCACACTGTTGTCATGGCATGCACTGTTTTTAAAGGAAAAAAAATATCCTTAAAGAAGCATTCCCATTTGTACGAAGCAGCTAGAGCTACGAAAATTTGTAGACATATGTAACAGCCCAAGATGTACAAAAAAGTCTCTTGGTGCCCTGTGCTAACCCAACAGGAAGTCCCCCAGGGGCCGGGCATCACATTTTGAGATAAAAAACTCCTCTTTAACAAAGCATACCCGGCTGTACGTTTCACATAGAGTTACCAAAATTTGTAGAGGTATATAACAGCCCTCGAGGTACAAAGAACTCTTTTTGAACCATATGCTAAACCTAACAGGACGACCGCCATTTTGATTTACTTTGGAATGTGTTGCCATTTTTTTTGGCCATTTCATAGGGGTCATATTTTAACAAACTCCTCCTACAGAGTTTATCCGATCATCTTCAAACTTGGTGTGATTCATCTTAAGATGTTGAAAATGAAAAGTTATTGAAAGTTTTTTATTTCGTCACACGCTGTTGTCGTGGCATGCACTTTTTGCAAAGGAAAAAAAATCTTATTAATGAAGCATTCCCAGTTGTACGAAGCAGCTAGAGCGACGAAAAATTGTAGACATATGTAACAGTCCAGGATGTACAAAAAAAGTCTCTTGGTGCCATGTGCTTAACCTAACAGGAAGTCCCCCAGGGGCCGGGCATCACATTTTGAGCTAAAAAACTCCTCTTTAACGAAGCATTCCCGGTTGTACGTTTCACCTAGCGCTATGATAATTTGCAGGCATACATAAGAGCCCATGATGTACAAAAAAGTCTCTTGCTAAACCAAACAGGAAGTCTGCCATTTTGATTTATGATGGGATTTGTTGCCATTTTTTGTGGCCTTTTTCAGGGGTCATATTTTAACGAACCCCTCCTACAAAATTTATCCGACTGTCTTCAAACTTGGTGTGTTTCATCTTAAGATGTTTAAGATGCAAAGTAATCGAAAGTTTTTTATTTTGTAACACGCTGTTGCCATAGCAATGCATTGTTTGTCAAGTGCTGCTTTTTTTTTTTTTTATACACATGAAAACTCATGAAACTTTGCAAACACATCAGACTTGTCATGAACATGAATTTTCAGAGATTTATTGTGCAATTTGCAATAAATAGCGCCCTCTAGACATTTTTATGAAGCATTTCCGATTGTATGATTATGCTAGACCTACAAAAAAGTATTATGTAGCCATTTGCCAAACCAAAGAGGAAGTCCGCTATTTTGATTTTATTTTGGGAATTATACATCATTTTTGGCCTTTTTCATTAAACTTTGCACAGACAAGGCATGGAAAAAACTAACATTTTAAATGGTCCTTGTTCCATGTAACAGTACCCCAACGTGCCAGTACCCTGACGTGCAAGTAACCCAACGTTGTGCTCAATAGCGCCCTCTATGCATTTTTATGGAGCATTTCCAATTGTATGATTCAAGCGATACACAACTAAAGATGACTTGACCAAGATTTATGAAAACTGGGAGGCATACGTATTAGCTTAAGACCTACAAAAGGTATTCTGTAGCCGTATGCTAAACCTAAAAGGAAGTCCACCATTTTGAATTTATTTTGGGAATTGCACACCATATTTTGCGTTTTGATTAAACTTTGCACACACAAGGCTTGTCAAAAACATTTTAGATGGTCCTTGTCCTATTTGACAGTACCCCAACGTGCCAGTACCCCGACGTGCAAGTACCCCAACGTGGCCCGGGTTGCGAGGGCCCTTTATAGCTGCTCGCAGCTCTAGTTAGGGCCCGAGCAGCGGCGGCGGCGGTGCCGCTGCGAGGCCCTATTGTTTTTGTAGGAATTCTTCTTATTAGGGCCCGAGCAGCGACCGCTGCGAGGTCCCTATTGTTCCTGAAGGAATTCTTATTATTATTAGGGCCCGAGCAGCGACCGCTGCGAGGTCCCTATTGTTCCTGAAGGAATTCTTATTATTAGGGCCCGAGCAGCGACCGCTGCGAGGTCCCTATTGTTTTTGTAAAAATTATTATTATTATTATTATTATTATTATTATTAGGGCCCGAGCAGCGACCGCTGCGAGGTCCCTATTGTTTTTGTAAAAATTATTATTATTATTATTATTATTATTATTATTATTAGGGCCCGAGCAGCGGCGGCGGCGGTGCCGCTGCGAGGCCCTATTGTTTTTGTAGGAATTCTTCTTATTATTATTCTTATTATTATTCTTCTCCGCAAACAATCGCATTTTTGAGACACTAAACGTGACCGAAAACTCACCAAACTTTACACGCACATCAGGCCTGGCGAAAAATTTGATATTTTAAAGTCGCCATACATGATAACAGAAAAATGGCTCCTTAGCGCCCCCTACATAGGTTAAACGGATCCCTGTCCCGCTACGATTGTCCGACGGCTATGAAAATTGTGTGGCACCTGTAGCACATCCCAATGAACAAAAACCTCTTTGAAGTGTGTACCCTAAAATAGACAGAAAGTGAGGTATGAGTATTTAAATGTCCAATTTTTGCCAATTTTTGCACATTTACAGGGGTCATACTTTTGCCCGCTTCTCCTACACGGTTAACCCGATTGACTTCAAACTTGGGATGTACCATCTCAACACCTGGGACAACATCATTGTGAAAAATGAAAAGTTTTTGATATACTATATGACGGCGGCGGCGCATCAAATTTAGAGTTTAAAAATTCTTACTTCACGAGGCATTGCCGGTTGTACGTTTAATCTAGAGCTACGAAAATTGGTACACATATGTAACAGGCTATGACCTACAAAAAACTCTTTTTGAACCATATGCTAAACCTAACAGGAAGTCCACCATTTTGATTTATTTTGGAAAGTGTTGCCATTTTTTTGGCCATTTCATTGGAGTCTTATTTTAACGAACTCCTCCTACAGTGTTTATCCGATCATCTTCAAACTTGGTGTGATTCATCTTAAGATGTTGAAGATGAAAAGTTATTGAAAGCTTTGTATTTCGTCGCACGCTGTTGTCATGGCATGCACTGTTTGCAAAGGAAAAAAAATATCCTTAAAGAAGCATTGCCAGTTGTACGAAGCAGCTAGAGCTACGAAAATTTGTAGACATATGTAACAGCCCAAGATGTACAAAAAAGTCTCCTGGTGCCCTGTGCTAAACCCAACAGGAAGTCCCCCAGGGGCCGGGCATCACATTTTGAGCTAAAAAAAACTCCTCTTTAACAAAGCATACCCGGCTGTACGTTTCACCTAGAGTTACCAAAATTTGTAGAGGTATATAACAGCCCTCGATTTACAAAAAACTCTTTTTGAACCATATGCTAAACCTAACAGGACGTCCGCCATTTTGATTTACTTTGGAATGTGTTGCCATTTTTTTTGGCCATTTCATAGGGGTCATATTTTAACAAACTCCTCCTACAGAGTTTATCCGATCATCTTCAAACTTGGTGTGATTCATCTTAAGATGTTGAAAATGAAAAGTTATTGAAAGTTTTTTATTTCGTCACATGCTGTTATCGTGGCATGCACTTTTTGCAAAGGAAAAAAATCCTTCTTAATGAAGCATTCCCAGTTGTACGAAGCAGCTAGAGTGACGAAAAATTGTAGACATATGTAACAGCCCAGGATCTACAAAAATGTCTCTTGGTGCCATGTGCTAAACGCAACAGGAAGTCCCCCAGGGGCCGGGCATCACATTTTGAGCTAAAAAACTCCTCTTTAACTAAGCATTCCCGGTTGTACGTTTCACCGAGCGCTATGATAATTTGCAGGCATACATAAGAGCCCACGATGTACAAAAAAGTCTCTTGGAACCATGGGCTAAACCAAACAGGAAGTCCGCCATTTTGATTTATGATGGGATTTGTTGCCATTTTTTGTGGCCTTTTTCAGGGGTCATATTTTAACGAACCCCTCCTACAAAATTTATCCGACTGTCTTCAAACTTGGTATGTTTCATCTTAAGATGTTTAAGATGCAAAGTAATCGAAAGTTTTTTATTTTGTCACACGCTGTTGCCATAGCAATGCATGGGAATTGCACACCATATTTTGCGTTTTGATTAAACACCTAAAGCTATGATAATTTGCAGGCAAACATAAGAGCTCAGGATGTACAAAAAAAGTCTCTTGGAGCAATATGCTAAACCAATCAGGAAGTCCACCATTTTGATTTACGTTGGGATTTGTAGCCATTTTTTGTGGCCTTTTTTAGGGGTCATATTTTAACGAACTCCTCCTACAAAATTTATCCGACTGTCTTTAAACTTGGTGTGCTTCATCTTAAGATGTTTAAGATGCAAAGTTATCGAAAGTTATTTATTTTGTCGCACGCCGTTGTCATGGCGATGCATTGTTTGCCAAGTAAAATGTTACTTTTTTTTTTTGGTCTAAACATGTGCAAAAACTCATGAAACTTTACACACACATCAGGCTTGTCATCAGCATGAATATTTTAGAGATTTCTTATTCAATTTGCAATAAATGGTTCAATAGCGCCCTCTAGACATTTTTATGAAGCTTTTGCAAATGTTTTGTGTTTTATGATTCAGCTAGATTTGTAAAAATTGGGATACCTATCAGCCTAAGACTTACAAAAAGGTTTCTAAAGCCATATGCTGAATCAAAAAGGAAGTCTGCCATTTTGATTTACTTTGGTATTTGTAGCCATTTTTTGGGGCCTTTTATAGGGGTCATATTTTCAACAGAACTTATCAGATCGTCTTCATTCTTTGGCGTGTTTCATCTTAAGATATTTAAGATGAAAAGTTATTGAATTTTTTTATTTTGTCACACGCCTTTGCTGTAGCCATGCATTGTTTGTGAAGAAAAATGCTTTTTTGAGAGTCTAAATATGGGTGAAAACTCACAAAACTTTGCACACGCACCAGACCTGTCTAGAACATGAATATTTTATTTAGAGATTTGTTGTGCTATTTGTAATAAATGGCTCAATAGCGCCCTCTAGACATTTTTATGAAGTCTTTCCGATTATATGATTCAGCTAGATGTGTGAATATTGGCAGGCATGCCGAATATATTCAAAAAGTATTCTATATAGCCATGTGCCAATCCATTTTGATTTTATTTTGTTAATTGTGCATCGTTTTTGGCCTTTCCATGAAACTTTAAAAACACAAAGCATGGCAAAAACGTTTACAATTTAGATGGTTTCCTATTTGACAGTACCCCAACATGCCAGTACCCCGACGTGCAAATACCCCAACGTGGCCCGGGTTGCGAGGGCCCTTTATAGCTGCTCGCAGCTCTAGTTATTATTATTCTTCTTCTTCTTCTTTATTCTCCGCAAACGATCGCGATTTTGGGTACCTAAACATTCACGAAAACTCACCGAACTTTGCACACTCCTCAGGCCCGGCGAAAAATTTGATATTATTAAGTCGTCATAACAATGCGACTCGATAGCGCCCCCTAGCGTAGAAAAATAAAAACCAAGCCCGGCACGTTTGAGCTAGAGCAACAAAAATTGGCAGGCACGTGTAGCACCCCGAGACGCACAAAAAAGTCTATTGGGACCATGTAGCTAAAATGTACAGGAAGTGAGCTATGAATTTTTTTATGTCCAATTTTGGCCTATTTTGGCACATTCACTGTGGTCATGCTTTTTCCCCCTTTGCAAACATTTTTCATCCAATTGACTTCAAACTTGGCATTTATCATCTCAAGACCTGAGAGAACAACTGGGCAAAACATCTTGCCTTTTTGAAATACTATATGACGGGGGCGGGGCATCAAATATTGCCTTTAAAATTTCATTTGTCCAGAAAGAGCAAATGCTTAATAACTCCCATGTTCAAGCTCCAAAAAATCTCAAACTTCTCAGGCAACGTAATAGTCACGGCCTGAAAACATCTATATGATAAAATTCAGTTATACATATAGCGCCACCTAGTGGTTACAATAAATGTCATACTTTACGTTTTTAGCTACTGTGCTGAGCTTGTTGAAGGGATCCATTTGAAAATTGGTCAGAAAAGCCTTAAGATGTTGATCATGCCCCACACCGAATATTGTAACTTTTCGCCAAAGGGCGTGGCCGCTACGGTGACGCAAAGTCTGAAGATTTTTCGTGAAAATAAAAGCTGCATTAACTTGACCGAGATGATCCTATCTTCTCAAAATTTCACACATTTGATGAGAGTCCAGCCCTAAAGACATCTACTGACTTATATTTCATCTAACTGATAGCGCCACCTAGTGGCAATTTTTTTTCTTACGAATTTTCTTCTACGTTTTTCTCCAAACACGTTAACTGGACCTACCTCATATTTGCTCAGATGAGGGTTTCGGCCTTCATGATGTCACAACACGAAGTTTGTGAGTTTTCGCGAATTGCTGTGGGTGTGGCTAAGCGCTGTTCGCCAAGAAAATAACGCCAGTTTTGAGGGTCTAAACATGCACAGAAACTCATGAAACCTGGCACACACATCTGGCCTGGTAAAATTAGCAATATTTTATTGTTGATTGTGATATTTTTACAAAAATGACTCAATAGCGCCCCCTAGAAGTTTTTAACGAAGCAGCCCCGGTTGTACGTTTAAGCAAGAACGACGAATATTTTTAGGTGTATGAGGGAGCCCAAGACCTACAAAAAAGTCTCTTGGACCCATATGCTAAAATGAACAGGAAGTGAGCTACGAATTTTTGAATGTCCCATTTTTGACAATTTTTGCACATTCACAGGGGGCAGACTTTTGCCCACTTCTCCTACACGTTTCATCTGACTGAGTTAAGACTTGACCTGGACCATGTCAAGTCCTGAGCCAACGACAGGGGGAAAAATCTTGACCTTTCGAAATACTATATGATGAAGGCGGGGCATCAAAATTTGTGTTTCGCACTGAAAAAGGATATGCTTAATAACTCCCCGGTACATGCTCCAAAAAATCCCAAACTTGACATGTATGTTTATCGTCAAGGCCTGAAGCTATCTCTATGACAACATTCAGTTATATATGCAGCGCCACCTAGCCCTTGAGGCATAAAAAAAAAATACCCCACATACGGTATTTTGTACAAAAAATGTCAACTCATTCTGAGTGTGATAACTAAGTCATTTATGAATATTCTTTTAGTTTCCACCACTCAAAATGTTCACTGGCATCAGACTTATCCAAACATATATATATTTTTATTTATTTTTGATAGCCTCTGTGGACATTAAAAGCAATATCGTGAATGAAGGATATGCTTAATAACTCCACGGTACATGCTCCAAAAAAAATCCCACACTTGACATGTATGCTTATAATCAAGGCCTGAAGGTATCTCGATGACAACATTCAGTTATAAATACAGCGCCACCTAGCCCTTGAGGCTTATATAAAAAAAAAAAACCCACATACGGTATTTTGTACAAAAAAATTTAAACTCATTCTAAGTGTGATGACTAAGTCATTTCTGAATATTCTTTTAGTTTCCACCACTCAAATTGTTCACTGGCTTCACACCGATCCAAACGTATGTACGTTTCCATTTTGTTTTATTCATTTTTGATTGCCCCTTTGGACAATAAAAGTAACATTGTGCAATGAGTACAACGAGCGATGATGTATATATACACTTTTACAAAAAATATCAATCAGGGCAACTCATTGCCTAAAAATAAAAAAGGACGCTGATTTTTGCAGGTCTTAACAATCACCAAAACCCGTTGAGCTTGACACACACTGGCAAAAAAAATATTCTACATGTAAACGTTTATTATGCCATTTTCAAAGAAATTTTGCTTCCAATATGCCAGTACCCCAACGTGCCAGTACCCCAACGTGCCAGTACCCTAACGTGCAAGTACCCCAACGTGCAAGGACTCCAACGTGGCCCGGGCTGCGAGGGCCCTTTATAGCTGCTCGCAGCTCTAGTTAGGGCCCGAGCAGCGACCGCTGCGAGGTCCCTATTGTTTTTGTAAAAATTATTATTATTATTATTATTATTATTATTATTATTATTATTATTATTAGGGCCCGAGCAGCGACCGCTGCGAGGTCCCTATTGTTTTTGTAAAAATTATTATTAGGGCCCGAGCAGCGACCGCTGCGAGGTCCCTATTGTTTTTCGTTCGAATTATTATTATTATTATTAGGGCCCGAGCAGCGACCGCTGCGAGGTCCCTATTGTTTTTCGTTCGAATTCTTCTTCTTCTTCTTCTTCTTCTTCTTCTTCTTCTTCTCCGTAAACGATCACGATTTTGGGTACCTAAACATTTACGAAAACTCACCAAACTTTGCACACTCCTCAGGCCCGGCGAAAAATTTGATATTATGAAGTCGTCATAACAACGCGACTCTATAGCGCCCCCTAGCGTCGAAAAATAAAAACCAAGCCCGGCACATTTGAGCTAGAGCAACAAAAATTGGCAGGCACGTGTAGCACCCCGAGATGCACAAAAAAGTCTATTGGGACCATGTAGCTAAAATGTACAGGAAGTGAGCTATGAATTTTTTAATGTCCAATTTTGGCCTATTTTGGCACATTCACTGTGGTCATGCTTTTTCCCCCTTTGCAAACATTTTTCATCCAATTGACTTCAAACTTGGCATTTATCATCTCAAGACCTGAGAGAACAGCTGGGCAAAACATCTTGCCTTTTCGAAATACTATATGACGGGGGCGGAGCATCAAATATTGCCTTTAAAATTTCATTTGTCCAGAAAGAGCAAATGCTTAATAACTCCCATGTTCAAGCTCCAAAAAATCTCAAACTTCTCAGGCAACGTAATAGTCACGGCCTGAAAACATCTAGATGATAAAATTCAGTTATACATATAGCGCCACCTAGTGGTTACAATAAATGTCATACTTTACGTTTTTAGCTACTGTGCTGAGCTCGTTGAAGGGATCCATTTGAAAATTGGTCAGAAAAGCCTTAAGATGTTGATCATGCCCCACACCGAATATTGTAACTTTTCGCCAAAGCGCATGGCCGCTACGGTGCCGCAAAGTCTGAAGATTTTTCGTGACAATAAAAGCTGCATTAACTTGACCGAGATGATCCTATCTTCTCAAAATTTCACACATTTGATGAGAGTCCAGCCCTAAAGACATCTACTGACTTATATTTCATCTACCTGATAGCGCCACCTAGTGGCAATTTTTTTTCTTACGAATTTTCTTCTACGTTTTTCTCCAAACACGTTAACTGGACCTACCTCATATTTGCTCAGATGAGGGTTTCGGCCTTCATGATGTCACAACACGAAGTTTGTGAGTTTTCGTGAATTGCTGTGGGTGTGGCTAAGCGCTGTTCACCAAGAAAACAACGCCAGTTTTGAGGGTCTAAACATGCACAGAAACTCATGAAACTTGGCACACACATCCGGCCTGGTAAAATGAGCAATATTTTATTGTTGATTGTGCTATTTTTACAAAAATGACTCAATAGCGCCCCCTAGAAGTTTTTAACGAAGCAGCCCCGGTTGTACGTTTAAGCAAGAACGACGAATATTTTTAGGTGTATGAGGGAGCCCAAGACCTACAAAAAAGTCTCTTGGACCCATATGCTAAAATGAACAGGAAGTGAGCTACGAATTTTTGAATGTCCCATTTTTGATGATTTTTGCACATTCACAGGGGGCATACTTTTGCCCACTTCTCCTACACGTTTCATCTGACTGAGTTAAGATTTGACCTGGACCATGTCAAGACCTGAGCCAACGACAGGGGGAAAAATCTTGACCTTTCGAAATACTATATGATGAAGGCGGGGCATCAAAATTTGTGTTTCGCACTGAAAAAGGATATGCATAATAACTCCCCGGTACATGCTCCAAAAAATCCCAAACTTGACATGTATGTTTATCGTCAAGGCCTGAAGCTATCTCTATGACAACATTCAGTTATATATGCAGCGTCACCTAGCCCTTGAGGCATAAAAAAAAAATACCCCACATACGGTATTTTGTACAAAAAATGTAAACTCATTCTAAGTGTGATAACTAAGTCATTTATGAATATTCTTTTAGTTTCCACCACTCAAAATGTTCACTGGCATCAGACTTATCCAAACATATATATATTTTTATTTATTTTTGATAGCCTCTGTGGACATTAAAAGCAATATCGTGAATGAAGGATATGCTTAATAACTCCACGGTACATGCTCCAAAAAAAATCCCACACTTGACATGTATGCTTATAATCAAGGCCTGAAGGTATCTCTATGACAACATTCAGTTATAAATACAGCGCCACCTAGCCCTTGAGGCATAATATATATAAAAAAAAAAAAAACCCACATACGGTATTTTGTACAAAAAATGAAAACTCATTCTAAGTGTGATAACTAAGTCATTTATGAATATTCTTTTAGTTTCCACCACTCAAATTGTTCACTGGCTTCACACCGATCCAAACGTATGTACGTTTCCATTTTGTGTTAGTCATTTTTGATTGCCCCTTTGGACAATAAAAGTAACATTGTGCAATGAGTACAACGAGCGATGATGTATATATACACTTTTACAAAAAATACCAATCAGGGCAACTCATTGCCTAAAAATAAATAAGGACGCTGATTTTTGCAGGTCTTAACAATCACCAAAACCCGTTGAGCTTGACACACACTGGCAAAAAAAATATTCTACATGTAAACGTTTATTATGCCATTTTCAAAGAAATTTTGCTTCCAATATGCCAGTACCCCAACGTGCCAGTACCCTAACGTGCAAGTACCCCAACGTGCAAGGACCCCAACGTGGCCCGGGCTGCGAGGGCCCTTTATAGCTGCTCGCAGCTCTAGTTATTATTATTCTTCTTCTTTATTCTCCGCAAACGATCGCGATTTTGGGTACCTAAACATTCACGAAAACTCACCGAACTTTGCACACTCCTCAGGCCCGGCGAAAAATTTGATATTGTTAAGTCGTCATAACAATGCGACTCGATAGCGCCCCCTAGCGTAGAAAGATAAAAACCAAGCCCGGCACGTTTGAGCAAGAGCAACAAAAATTGGCAGGCACGTGTAGCACCCCGAGACGCACAAAAAAGTCTATTGGGACCATGTAGCTAAAATGTACAGGAAGTGAGCTATGAATTTTTTTATGTCCAATTTTGGCCTATTTTGGCACATTCACTGTGGTCATGCTTTTTCCCCCTTTGCAAACATTTTCCATCCAATTGACTTCAAACTTGGCATTTATCATCTCAAGACCTGAGAGAACAACTGGGCAAAACATCTTGCCCTTTTGAAATACTATATGACGGGGGCAGGGCATCAAATATTGCCTTTAAAATTTCATTTGTCCAGAAAGAGCAAATGCTTAATAACTCCCATGTTCAAGCTCCAAAAAATCTCAAACTTCTCAGGCAACGTAATAGTCACGGCCTGAAAACATCTATATGATAAAATTCAGTTATACATATAGCGCCACCTAGTGGTGACAATAAATGTCATACTTTACGTTTTTAGCTACTGCGCTGAGCTCGTTGAAGGGATCCAGTTGAAAGTTGGTCAGAAAAGCCTTAAGATGTTGATCATGCCCAACACCGAATATTGTAACTTTTCGCCAAAGGGCGTGGCCGCTACGGTGCCGCAAAGTCTGAAGATTTTTCGTGACAATAAAAGCTGCATGAACTTGACCGAGATGATCCTATCTTCTCAAAATTTCACACATTTGATGAGAGTCCAGCCCTAAAGACATCTTCGAACTTATATTTCATCTTACTGATAGCGCCACCTAGTGGCAATTTTTTTTCTTACGAATTTTCTTGTAAATTTTTTCTCCAAACACGTTAACTGGACCAACCTCATATTTGCTCAGATGAGGGTTTCGGCCTTCATGATGTCACAACACGAAGTTTGTGAGTTTTCGCGAATCGCTGTGGGCGTGGCTAAGCACTGTTCGCCAAGAAAACAACGCCGGTTTTGAGGGTCTAAACATGCGCAGAAACTCATGAAACTTGGCACACACATCTGGCCTGGTAAAATGAACAATATTTTATTGTTGATTGTGCTATTTTTACCAAAATGACTCAATAGCGCCCCCTAGAATTTTTTAACGAAGCAGCCCCGATTGTACGTTTAAGCAAGATCTACGAAAATTTTTACGTGTATGAGGGAGCCAAAGACCTACAAAAAAGTCTCTTGGACCCATATGCTAAAATGAACAGGAAGTGAGCTACGAATTTTTGAATGTCCCATTTTTTACGATTTTTGCACATTTTCAGAGGGCATACTTTTGCCCACTTCTCCTACACGTTTTATCCGACTGACTTATGACTTGACCTGGACGATGCCAAGACCTGAGCCAACAACAGACGGAAAAATCTTTACTTTTGGAAATACTATATGATGAGGGCGGGGCATCAAAATTTGTGTTTCGCACTGAAAAAGGATATGCTTAATAACTCCCCGATACATGCTCCAAAAAATCCCAAACTTGACATGTATGTTTATCGTCAAGGCCTGAAGGTATCTCTATGACAACATGCAGTTATATATGCAGCGCCACCTAGCCCTTGAGGCATGAAAAAAAAAAAACCCACTTACGGTATTTTGTACAAAAAATGTAAACTCATTCTAAGTGTGATAACTAAGTCATTTAGGAATATTCTTTTACCTTCCACCACTCAAAATATTCACTGGCATCAGACCTAACCAAACATACATATTTTTGTTATTTAGTTTTATGTATTTTTGATAGCCTGTATGGACATTAAAAGCAATATCGTGAATGAAGGCTATGCTTAATAACTCCCAGGTACATGCTCCAAAAAATCCCATATTTGAAATGTATATTTAGAGTCAAGGCCTGAAGGTATCTCTATGACAAAATTCAGTTATAAATACAGCGCCACCTAGTCCTTGAGGCATAAAAAAAATGCCTCACTTACGGTATTTTTGCAAAAATTGTAAACTCATTGTAAGTGTGATAACTAAGTCATTTATGAATATTCTTTTACTTTCCACCACTCAATATGTTCACTGGTATCAGACCGATCCAAACATACGTATTTTTTATTTAGTTTTATTTATTTTTTTTATCGCCTCTATGGACAATAAAAGCAACATTGTGCAATGAGTACGAGCGATGATGTGTGTATATATACTTTTACGAAAAATACCAATCAGAGCAACTCATTGCCTAAAAATAAAAAAAAAGACGCTGATTTTTGCAGATCTTAACAATCACCAAAACCCATTGAGCTTGACACACTCATCACACCTGGCAAAAAAAAAAAAAAAGTCCACATGTTTATCATGCCATTTTCAAAGAAATTCTGCTTCCAATGTGCCAATACCCCAATGTGCAAGTTCCCCAACGTGCAAGTACCCCAACGTGGCCCGGGCTGCGAGGGCCCTTTATAGCTGCTCGCAGCTCTAGTTATTATTATTATTAGGGCCCGAGCAGCGACCGCTGCGAGGTCCCTATTGTTTTTGTAAAAATTATTATTATTATTATTATTATTATTATTATTATTATTATTCTTCCTCTTCTTCTTCTTTATTCTCCGCAAACGATCGCGATTTGGGGTACCTAAACATTCACGAAAACTCACCGAACTTTGCGCACTCTTCGGGCCCGGCGAAAAATTTGATATTATGAAGGCGTCATAACAACGCGACTCTATAGCGCCCCCTAGCGTAGAAAAATAATAACCAAGCCCGGCACGTTTGAGCTAGAGCAACGAAAATTGGCAGGCACGTGTAGCACCCCGAGACGCACAAAAAAAGTCTATTGGGACCATGTAGCTAAAATGTACAGGAAATGAGCTCTGAATTTTTTAATGTCCAATTTTGGCCTATTTTGGCACATTCACTGTGGTCATGCTTTTTCCCCCTTTGCAAACATTTTTCATCCAGTTGACTTCAAAATTGGCATTTAACATCTCAAGACCTGAGAAAACAACTGGGCAAAAAACCTTGACTTTTTGAAATACTATATGACGGGGGCGGGGCATCAAATATTGCCTTGAAAATTTCATTTGTCCAGAAAGAGCAAATGCTTAATAACTCCCATGTTCAAGCTCCGAAAAATCTCAAACTTCTCAGAAAACGTAATAGTCACGGCCTGAAAACATCTATATGATAAAATTCAGTTATACATATAGCGCCACCTAGTGGTTACAATAAATGTCATACTTTACGTTTTTAGCTACAGTGCTGAGCTCGTTGAAGGGATCCAGTTGAAAATTGGTCAGAAAAGCCTTAAGATGTTGATCATGCCCCACACCGAATATTGTAACTTTTCGCCAAAGGGCGTGGCCGCTACGGTGACGCAAAGTCTGAAGATTTTTCGTGACAATAAAAGCTGCATTAACTTGACCGAGATGATCCTATCTTCTCAAAATTTCACACATTTGATGAGAGTCCAGCCCTAAAGACATCTACGAACTTATATTTCATCTTACTGATAGCGCCACCTAGTGGCATTTTTTTTTTCTTACGAATTTTCTTCTACGTTTTTGTCCAAACACGTTAACTGGACCTACCTCAGATTTGCTCAGATGAGGGTTTCGGCCTTCATGATGTCACAACACGAAGTTTGTGAGTTTTCGTGAATTGCTGTGGGCGTGGCTAAGCGCTGTTCGCCAAGAAAACAACGCCGGTTTTGAGGGTCTAAACATGCACAGAAACTCATGAAACTTGGCACACACATCTGGCCTGGTAAAATGAGCAATATTTTAATGTTGATTGTGCTATTTTTACAAAAATGACTCAATAGCGACCCCTAGAAAATTTTAACGAAGCAGCCCCGGTTGTACGTTTAAGCAAGATCTACGAAAAATTTTAGGTGTATGAGGGAGCCCAAGACCTACATAAAAGTCTCTTGGACCCATATGCTAAAATGAACAGGAAGTGAGCTACGCATTTTTGAATGTCCCATTTTTGATGATTTTTGCACATTCACAGGGCGCAGACTTTTGCCCACTTCTCCTACACGTTTCATCTGACTGAGTTAAGACTTGACCTGGACCATGTCAAGACCTGAGCCAACGACAGGGGGAAAAATCTTGACCTTTCGAAATACTATATGATGAAGGCGGGGCATCAAAATTTGTGTTTCGCACTGAAAAAGGATATGCTTAATAACTCCCCGGTACATGCTCCAAAAAATCCCAAACTTGACATGTATGTTTATCGTCAAGGCCTGAAGCTATCTCTATGACAACATTCAGTTATATATGCAGCGCCACCTAGCCCTTGAGGCATAAAAAAAAAATACCCCACATACGGTATTTTGTACAAAAAATGTAAACTCATTCTAAGTGTGATAACTAAGTCATTTATGAATATTCTTTTAGTTTCCACCACTCAAAATGTTCACTGGCATCAGACTTATCCAAACATATATATATTTTTATTTATTTTTGATAGCCTCTGTGGACATTAAAAGCAATATCGTGAATGAAGGATATGCTTAATAACTCCACGGTACATGCTCCCAAAAAAATCCCACACTTTACATGTATGCTTATAATCAAGGCCTGAAGGTATCTCGATGACAACATTCAGTTATAAATACAGTGCCACCTAGCCCTTGAGGCTTATATAAAAAAAAAACCCCACATACGGTATTTTGTACAAAAAAATGTAAACTCATTCTAAGTGTGATGACTAAGTCATTTCTGAATATTCTTTTAGTTTCCACCACTCAAATTGTTCACTGGCTTCACACCGATCCAAACGTATGTACGTTTCCCTTTTGTTTTATTCATTTTTGATTGCCCCTTTGGACAATAAAAGTAACATTGTGCAATGAGTACAACGAGCGATGATGTATATATACACTTTTACAAAAAATACCAATCAGGGCAACTCATTGCCTAAAAATAAAAAAGGACGCTGATTTTTGCAGGTCTTAACAATCACCA
Source organism: Festucalex cinctus (assembly GCF_051991245.1). Lineage (NCBI taxonomy): Eukaryota > Metazoa > Chordata > Actinopteri > Syngnathiformes > Syngnathidae > Festucalex > Festucalex cinctus. The sequence continues at coordinate 22,811,901 of NC_135427.1, forward strand.
AAACCCGTTGAGCTTGACACACACTGGCAAAAAAAATATTCTACATGTAAACGTTTATTATGCCATTTTCAAAGAAATTTTGCTTCCAATATGCCAGTGCCCCAACGTGCCAGTACCCTAACGTGCAAGTACCCCAACGTGCAAGGACTCCAACGTGGCCCAGGCTGCGAGGGCCCTTTATAGCTGCTCGCAGCTCTAGTTATTATTATTAGGGCCCGAGCAGCGACCGCTGCGAGGTCCCTATTGTTTTTGTAAAAATTATTATTATTATTATTATTATTATTATTATTATTATTATTATTATTATTCTTCTTCTTCTTCTTCTTTATTCTCCGCAAACAATCGCGATTTTGGGTACCTAAATATTCACGAAAACTCACCAAACTTTGCACACTCCTCAGGTCCGGCGAAAAATTTGATATTATGAAGTCGTTATAACAACGCGACTCTATAGCGCCCCCTAGCGTAGAAAAATAAAAACCAAGCCCGACACGTTTGAGCTAGAGCAACGAAAATTGGCAGGCACGTGTAGCACCCCGAGACGCACAAAAAAGTCTATTGGGACCATGTAGCTAAAATGTACAGGAAGTGAGCTATGAATTTTTTAATGTCCAATTTTGGCCTATTTTGGCACATTCACTGTGGTCATGCTTTTTCGCCCTTTGCAAACATTTTTCATCCAATTGACTTCAAACTTGGCATTTATCATCTCAAGACCTAAGAGAACAGCTGGGCAAAACATCTTGCCTTTTCGAAATACTATACGACGGGGGCGGAGCATCAAATATTGCCTTTAAAATTTCATTTGTCCAGAAAGAGCAAATGCTTAATAACTCCCATGTTCAAGCTCCAAAAAATCTCAAACTTCTCAGGCAACGTAATAGTCACAGCCTAAAAACATCTATATGACAAAATTCAGTTATACATATAGCGCCACCTAGTGGTTACAATAAATGTCATACTTTACATTTTTAGCTACTGTGCTGAGCTTGTTGAAGGGATCCATTTGAAAATTGGTCAGAAAAGCCTTAAGATGTTGATCATGCCCCACACCGAATATTGTAACTTTTCGTCAAAGGGCGTGGCCGCTACGGTGACGCAAAATCTGAAGATTTTTCGTGAAAATAAAAGCTGCATTAACTTGACCGAGATGATCCTATCTTCTCAAAATTTCACACATTTGATGAGAGTCCAGCTCTAAAGACATCTACTAACTTACATTTCATCTAACTGATAGCGCCACCTAGTGGCAATTTTTTTCTTACGAATTTTCTTCTACGTTTTTCTCCAAACACGTTAACTGGACCTACCTCATATTTGCTCAGAGGAGGGTTTCGGCCTTCATGATGTCACAACACGAAGTTTGTGAGTTTTCGCGAATTGCTGTAGGCGTGGCTAAGCGCTGTTCGCCAAGAAAACAACGCCAGTTTTGAGGGTCTAAACATGCACAGAAACTCCTGAAACTTGGCACACACATCTGGCCTGGTAAAATGAGCAATATTTTATTGTTGATTGTGCTATTTTTACAAAAATGACTCAATAGCGCCCCCTTGAAATTTTTAACAAAGCAGCCCCGGTTGTACGTTTAAGCAAGAACGCCGAATATTTTTAAGTGTATGAGGGAGCCCAAGACCTACAAAAAAGTCTCTTGTACCCATATGCTAAAATGAACAGGAAGTGAGCTACGAATTTTTGAATGTCCCATTTTTGACGATTTTTGCACATTCACAGGGGGCAGACTTTTGCCCACTTCTCCTACACGTTTCATCCGACTGAGTTAAGACTTGGCCTGGACCATGTCAAGACCTGAGCCAACGACAGGGGGAAAAATTTTGACTTTTCGAAATACTATATGATGAGGGCGGGGCATCAAAATTTGTGTTTCACAATGAAAAAGGATATGCTTGATAACTCCACGGTACATGTTCCAAAAAATCCCAAACTTGACATGTATGTTTATCGTCAAGGCCTGAAGTTATCTCTATGACAACATTCAGTTATATATGCAGCGCCACCTAGCCCTTGAGGCATGAAAAAAAAATACCCCACATAAGGTATTTTGTACAAAAAATGTACAATCATTCTAAGTGTGATAACTAAGTCATTTATGAATATTTTTTTAGTTTCCACCACTCAAAATGTTCACTGGCATCAGACTTATCCAAACATATATATATTTTTATTTATTTTTGATAGCCTCTATGGACATTAAAAGCAATATCGTGAATGAAGGATATGCTTAATAACTCCACGGTACATGCTCCAAAAAGAAATCCCACACTTGACATGTATGCTTATAATCAAGGCCTGAAGGTATCTCTATGACAACATTCAGTTATAAATACAGCGCCACCTAGCCCTTGAGGCTTATATAAAAAAAAATAAAAATACCCCACATACGGTATTTTGTACAAAAAATCTACACTCATTCTAAGTGTGATAACTAAGTCATTTATGAATATTCTTTTAGTTTCCACCACTCAAATTGTTAACTGGCTTCACACCGATCCAAACGTATGTACGTTTCCATTTTGTTTTATTCATTTTTGATTGCCCCTTTGGACAATAAAAGTAACATTGTGCAATGAGTACAACGAGCGATGATGTGTATATACACTTTTACAAAAAAATACCAATCAGGGCAACTCATTGCCTAAAAATAAAAAAGGACGCTGATTTTTGCAGGTCTTAACAATCACCAAAACCCGTTGAGCTTGACACACACACTGGCAAAAAAATATTCTACATGTAAACGTTTATTATGCCATTTTCAAAGAAATTTTGCTTCCAATATGCCAGTACCCCAACGTGCAAGTACCCCAACGTGCAAGGACCCCAACGTGGCCCGGGCTGCGAGGGCCCTTTATAGCTGCTCGCAGCTCTAGTTATTATTATTATTCTTTATTCTCCGCAAACAATCGCGATTTTGGGTACCTAAATATTCACGAAAACTCACAGAACTTTGCACACTCCTCAGGTCCGGCGAAAAATTTGATATTATGAAGTCGTTATAACAATGCGACTCGATAGCGCCCCCTAGCGTAGAAAAATAAAAACCAAGCCCGGCACGTTTGAGCTAGAGCAACAAAAATTGGCAGGCACGTGTAGTACCCCGAGACGCACAAAAAAGTCTCTTGGGACCATGTAGCTAAAATGTACAGGAAGTGAGCTATGAATTTTTTTATGTCCAATTTTGGCCTATTTTGGCACATTCACTGTGGTCATGCTTTTTCCCCCTTTGCAAACATTTTTCATCCAATTAACTTCAAACTTGGCATTTATCATCTCAAGACCTGAGAGAACAACTGGGCAAAACATCTTGCCTTTTTGAAATACTATATGACGGGGGCGGGGCATCAAATATTGCCTTTAAAATTTCATTTGTCGAGAAAGAGCAAATGCTTAATAACTCCCATGTTCAAGCTCCAAAAAATCTCAAACTTCTCAGGCAACGTAATAGTCACGGCCTGAAAACATCTATATGATAAAATTCAGTTATACATATAGCGCCACCTAGTGGTTACAATAAATGTCATACTTTACGTTTTTAGCTACTGTGCTGAGCTTGTTGAAGGGATCCATTTGAAAATTGGTCAGAAAAGCCTTAAGATGTTGATCATGCCCCACACCGAATATTGTAACTTTTCGCCAAAGGGCGTGGCCGCTACGGTGACGCAAAGTCTGAAGATTTTTCGTGAAAATAAAAGCTGCATTAACTTGACCGAGATGATCCTATCTTCTCAAAATTTCACACATTTGATGAGAGTCCAGCCCTAAAGACATCTACGAACTTATATTTCATCTAACTGATAGCGCCACCTCGTGGCAATTTTTTTTCTTACGAATTTTCTTCTACGTTTTTCTCCAAACACGTTAACTGGACCTACCTCATATTTGCTCAGATGAGGGTTTCGGCCTTCATGATGTCACAACACGAAGTTTGTGAGTTTTCGTGAATTGCTGTGGGCGTGGCTAAGCGCTGTTCGCCAAGAAAACAACGCCGGTTTTGAGGGTCTAAACATGCACAGAAACTCATGAAACTTGGCACACACATCTGGCCTGGTAAAATGAGCAATATTTTAATGTTGATTGTGCTATTTTTACAAAAATGACTCAATAGCGACCCCTAGAAAATTTTAACGAAGCAGCCCCGGTTGTACGTTTAAGCAAGATCTACGAAAAATTTTAGGTGTATGAGGGAGCCCAAGACCTACATAAAAGTCTCTTGGACCCATATGCTAAAATGAACAGGAAGTGAGCTACGAATTTTTGAATGTCCCATTTTTTACGATTTTTGCACATTTTCAGAGGGCATACTTTTGCCCACTTCTCCTACACGTTTTATCCGACTGACTTATGACTTGACCTGGACGATGCCAAGACCTGAGCCAACAACAGACGGAAAAATCTTTACTTTTGGAAATACTATATGATGAGGGCGGGGCATCAAAATTTGTGTTTCGCACTGAAAAAGGATATGCTTAATAACTCCCCGATACATGCTCCAAAAAATCCCAAACTTGACATGTATGTTTATCGTCAAGGCCTGAAGGTATCTCTATGACAACATGCAGTTATATATGCAGCGCCACCTAGCCCTTGAGGCATGAAAAAAAAATAACCCACTTACGGTATTTTGTACAAAAAATGTAAACTCATTCTAAGTGTGATAACTAAGTCATTTAGGAATATTCTTTTACCTTCCACCACTCAAAATATTCACTGGCATCAGACCTAACCAAACATACATATTTTTGTTATTTAGTTTTATGTATTTTTGATAGCCTGTATGGACATTAAAAGCAATATCGTGAATGAAGGCTATGCTTAATAACTCCCAGGTACATGCTCCAAAAAATCCCATATTTGAAATGTATATTTAGAGTCAAGGCCTGAAGGTATCTCTATGACAAAATTCAGTTATAAATACAGCGCCACCTAGTCCTTGAGGCATAAAAAAAATGCCTCACTTACGGTATTTTTGCAAAAATTGTAAACTCATTGTAAGTGTGATAACTAAGTCATTTATGAATATTCTTTTACTTTCCACCACTCAATATGTTCACTGGTATCAGACCGATCCAAACATACGTATTTTTTATTTAGTTTTATTTATTTTTTTTATCGCCTCTATGGACAATAAAAGCAACATTGTGCAATGAGTACGAGCGATGATGTGTGTATATATACTTTTACGAAAAATACCAATCAGAGCAACTCATTGCCTAAAAATAAAAAAAAAGACGCTGATTTTTGCAGATCTTAACAATCACCAAAACCCATTGAGCTTGACACACTCATCACACCTGGCAAAAAAAAAAAAAAAGTCCACATGTTTATCATGCCATTTTCAAAGAAATTCTGCTTCCAATGTGCCAATACCCCAATGTGCAAGTTCCCCAACGTGCAAGTACCCCAACGTGGCCCGGGCTGCGAGGGCCCTTTATAGCTGCTCGCAGCTCTAGTTATTATTATTATTAGGGCCCGAGCAGCGACCGCTGCGAGGTCCCTATTGTTTTTGTAAAAATTATTATTATTATTATTATTATTATTATTATTATTATTATTATTATTATTATTCTTCCTCTTCTTCTTCTTTATTCTCCGCAAACGATCGCGATTTGGGGTACCTAAACATTCACGAAAACTCACCGAACTTTGCGCACTCTTCGGGCCCGGCGAAAAATTTGATATTATGAAGGCGTCATAACAACGCGACTCTATAGCGCCCCCTAGCGTAGAAAAATAATAACCAAGCCCGGCACGTTTGAGCTAGAGCAACGAAAATTGGCAGGCACGTGTAGCACCCCGAGACGCACAAAAAAAGTCTATTGGGACCATGTAGCTAAAATGTACAGGAAATGAGCTCTGAATTTTTTAATGTCCAATTTTGGCCTATTTTGGCACATTCACTGTGGTCATGCTTTTTCCCCCTTTGCAAACATTTTTCATCCAGTTGACTTCAAAATTGGCATTTAACATCTCAAGACCTGAGAAAACAACTGGGCAAAAAACCTTGACTTTTTGAAATACTATATGACGGGGGCGGGGCATCAAATATTGCCTTGAAAATTTCATTTGTCCAGAAAGAGCAAATGCTTAATAACTCCCATGTTCAAGCTCCGAAAAATCTCAAACTTCTCAGAAAACGTAATAGTCACGGCCTGAAAACATCTATATGATAAAATTCAGTTATACATATAGCGCCACCTAGTGGTTACAATAAATGTCATACTTTACGTTTTTAGCTACAGTGCTGAGCTCGTTGAAGGGATCCAGTTGAAAATTGGTCAGAAAAGCCTTAAGATGTTGATCATGCCCCACACCGAATATTGTAACTTTTCGCCAAAGGGCGTGGCCGCTACGGTGACGCAAAGTCTGAAGATTTTTCGTGACAATAAAAGCTGCATTAACTTGACCGAGATGATCCTATCTTCTCAAAATTTCACACATTTGATGAGAGTCCAGCCCTAAAGACATCTACGAACTTATATTTCATCTTACTGATAGCGCCACCTAGTGGCATTTTTTTTTTCTTACGAATTTTCTTCTACGTTTTTGTCCAAACACGTTAACTGGACCTACCTCAGATTTGCTCAGATGAGGGTTTCGGCCTTCATGATGTCACAACACGAAGTTTGTGAGTTTTCGTGAATTGCTGTGGGCGTGGCTAAGCGCTGTTCGCCAAGAAAACAACGCCGGTTTTGAGGGTCTAAACATGCACAGAAACTCATGAAACTTGGCACACACATCTGGCCTGGTAAAATGAGCAATATTTTAATGTTGATTGTGCTATTTTTACAAAAATGACTCAATAGCGACCCCTAGAAAATTTTAACGAAGCAGCCCCGGTTGTACGTTTAAGCAAGATCTACGAAAAATTTTAGGTGTATGAGGGAGCCCAAGACCTACATAAAAGTCTCTTGGACCCATATGCTAAAATGAACAGGAAGTGAGCTACGCATTTTTGAATGTCCCATTTTTGATGATTTTTGCACATTCACAGGGCGCAGACTTTTGCCCACTTCTCCTACACGTTTCATCTGACTGAGTTAAGACTTGACCTGGACCATGTCAAGACCTGAGCCAACGACAGGGGGAAAAATCTTGACCTTTCGAAATACTATATGATGAAGGCGGGGCATCAAAATTTGTGTTTCGCACTGAAAAAGGATATGCTTAATAACTCCCCGGTACATGCTCCAAAAAATCCCAAACTTGACATGTATGTTTATCGTCAAGGCCTGAAGCTATCTCTATGACAACATTCAGTTATATATGCAGCGCCACCTAGCCCTTGAGGCATAAAAAAAAAATACCCCACATACGGTATTTTGTACAAAAAATGTAAACTCATTCTAAGTGTGATAACTAAGTCATTTATGAATATTCTTTTAGTTTCCACCACTCAAAATGTTCACTGGCATCAGACTTATCCAAACATATATATATTTTTATTTATTTTTGATAGCCTCTGTGGACATTAAAAGCAATATCGTGAATGAAGGATATGCTTAATAACTCCACGGTACATGCTCCCAAAAAAATCCCACACTTTACATGTATGCTTATAATCAAGGCCTGAAGGTATCTCGATGACAACATTCAGTTATAAATACAGTGCCACCTAGCCCTTGAGGCTTATATAAAAAAAAAACCCCACATACGGTATTTTGTACAAAAAAATGTAAACTCATTCTAAGTGTGATGACTAAGTCATTTCTGAATATTCTTTTAGTTTCCACCACTCAAATTGTTCACTGGCTTCACACCGATCCAAACGTATGTACGTTTCCCTTTTGTTTTATTCATTTTTGATTGCCCCTTTGGACAATAAAAGTAACATTGTGCAATGAGTACAACGAGCGATGATGTATATATACACTTTTACAAAAAATACCAATCAGGGCAACTCATTGCCTAAAAATAAAAAAGGACGCTGATTTTTGCAGGTCTTAACAATCACCAAAACCCGTTGAGCTTGACACACACTGGCAAAAAAAATATTCTACATGTAAACGTTTATTATGCCATTTTCAAAGAAATTTTGCTTCCAATATGCCAGTGCCCCAACGTGCCAGTACCCTAACGTGCAAGTACCCCAACGTGCAAGGACTCCAACGTGGCCCAGGCTGCGAGGGCCCTTTATAGCTGCTCGCAGCTCTAGTTATTATTATTATTATTATTATTCTTTATTCTCCGCAAACAATCGCGATTTTGGGTACCTAAATATTCACGAAAACTCACAGAACTTTGCACACTCCTCAGGTCCGGCGAAAAATTTGATATTATGAAGTCGTTATAACAATGCGACTCGATAGCGCCCCCTAGCGTAGAAAAATAAAAACCAAGCCCGGCACGTTTGAGCTAGAGCAACAAAAATTGGCAGGCACGTGTAGTACCCCGAGACGCACAAAAAAGTCTCTTGGGACCATGTAGCTAAAATGTACAGGAAGTGAGCTATGAATTTTTTTATGTCCAATTTTGGCCTATTTTGGCACATTCACTGTGGTCATGCTTTTTCCCCCTTTGCAAACATTTTTCATCCAATTAACTTCAAACTTGGCATTTATCATCTCAAGACCTGAGAGAACAACTGGGCAAAACATCTTGCCTTTTTGAAATACTATATGACGGGGGCGGGGCATCAAATATTGCCTTTAAAATTTCATTTGTCGAGAAAGAGCAAATGCTTAATAACTCCCATGTTCAAGCTCCAAAAAATCTCAAACTTCTCAGGCAACGTAATAGTCACGGCCTGAAAACATCTATATGATAAAATTCAGTTATACATATAGCGCCACCTAGTGGTTACAATAAATGTCATACTTTACGTTTTTAGCTACTGTGCTGAGCTTGTTGAAGGGATCCATTTGAAAATTGGTCAGAAAAGCCTTAAGATGTTGATCATGCCCCACACCGAATATTGTAACTTTTCGCCAAAGGGCGTGGCCGCTACGGTGACGCAAAGTCTGAAGATTTTTCGTGAAAATAAAAGCTGCATTAACTTGACCGAGATGATCCTATCTTCTCAAAATTTCACACATTTGATGAGAGTCCAGCCCTAAAGACATCTACGAACTTATATTTCATCTAACTGATAGCGCCACCTCGTGGCAATTTTTTTTCTTACGAATTTTCTTCTACGTTTTTCTCCAAACACGTTAACTGGACCTACCTCATATTTGCTCAGATGAGGGTTTCGGCCTTCATGATGTCACAACACGAAGTTTGTGAGTTTTCGCGATTTGCTGTGGGTGTGGCTAAGCGCTGTTCGCCAAGAAAACAACGCCAGTTTTGAGGGTCTAAACATGCACAGAAACTCATGAAACTTGGCACACACATCTGGCCTGGTAAAATGAGCCATATTTTATTGTTGATTGTGCTATTTTTTTACAAAAATGACTCAATAGCGCCCCCTAGAAGTTTTTAACAAAGCAGCCCCGGTTGTACGTTTAAGCAAGAACGACGAATATTTTTAGGTGTATGAGGGAGCCCAAGTCCTACAAAAAAGTCTCTTGGACCCATATGCTAAAATGAACAGGAAGTGAGCTATGAATTTTTGAATGTCCCATTTTTTACGATTTTTGCACATTCACAGGGGGCAGACTTTTGCCCACTTCTCCTACACGTTTCATCCGACTGAGTTAAGACTTGGCCTGGACCATGTCAGACCTGAGCCAACGACAGGGGGAAAAATTTTGACTTTTCGAAATACTATATGATGAGGGCGGGGCATCAAAATGTGTGTTTCGCAATGAAAAAGGATATGCTTGATAACTCCCCGGTACATGCTCCAAAAAATCCCAAACTTGACATGTATGTTTATCGTCAAGGCCTGAAGTTATCTCTGTGACAACATTCAGTTATATATGCAGCGCCACCTAGCCCTTGAGGAATACAAAAAAAATACCCCACATACGGTATTTTGTACAAAAAATGTACACTCATTCTAAGTGTGATAACGAAGTCATTTCTGAATATTCTTTTACTTTCCACCACTCAAAATGTTCACTGGCATCAGACTTATCCAAACATATATATATTTTTATTTATTTTTGATAGCCTCTATGGACATTAAAAGCAATATCGTGAATGAAGGATATGCTTAATAACTCCACAGTAAATGCTCCAAAAAAAATCCCACACTTGACATGTATGCTTATAATCAAGGCCTGAAGGTATCTCTATGACAACATTCAGTTAAAAATACAGCGCCACCTAGCCCTTGAGGCTTATATAAAAAAAAAAAAATACCCCACATACGGTATTTTGTACAAAAAATGTACACTCATTCTAAGTGTGATAACTAAGTCATTTATGAATATTCTTTTAGTTTCCACCACTCAAATTGTTCACTGGCTTGACACCGATCCAAACGTATGTACGTTTCCATTTTGTTTTATTCATTTTTGATTGCCCCTTTGGACAATAAAAGTAACATTGTGCAATGAGTACAACGAGCGATGATGTGTATATACACTTTTACAAAAAAATACCAATCAGGGCAACTCATTGCCTAAAAATAAAAAAGGACGCTGATTTTTGCAGGTCTTAACAATCACCAAAACCCGTTGAGCTTGACACACACACTGGCAAAAAAATATTCTACATGTAAACGTTTATTATGCCATTTTCAAAGAAATTTTGCTTCCAATATGCCAGTACCCCAATGTGCCAGTACCCCAACATGCAAGTACCACAACGTGCAAGGACCCCAACGTGGCCCGGGCTGCGAGGGCCCTTTATAGCTGCTCGCAGCTCTAGTTATTATTATTATTCTTTATTCTCCGCAAACGATCGCGATTTTGGGTACCTAAACATTCACGAAAACTCACCAAACTTTGCACACTCCTCAGGCCCGGCGAAAAATTTGATATTATGAAGTCGTCATAACAACGCGACTCTATAGCGCCCCCTAGCATAGAAAAATAAAAACCAAGCCCGGCACGTTTGAGCTAGAGCAACGAAAATTGGCAGGCACGTGTAGCACCCCGAGACGCACAAAAAAAGTCTATTGGGACCATGTAGCTAAAATGTACAGGAAGTGAGCTATGAATTTTTTTATGTCCAATTTTGGCCTATTTTGGCACATTCACTGTGGTCATGCTTTTTCCCCCTTTGCAAACATTTTTCATCCAATTGACTTCAAACTTGGCATTTATCATCTCAAGACCTGAGAGAACAACTGGGCAAAACATCTTGCCCTTTCGAAATACTATATGACGGGGGCGGGGCATCAAATATTGCCTTTAAAATTTCATTTGTCCAGAAAGAGCAAATGCTTAATAACTCCCATGTTCAAGCTCCAAAAAATCTCAAACTTCTCAGGCAACGTAATAGTCACAGCCTGAAAACATTTATATGATAAAATTCAGTTATACATATAGCGCCACCTAGTGGTAACAATAAATGTCATACTTTACGTTTTTAGCTACTGTGCCGAGCTCGTTGAAAGGATCCAGTTGAAAATTGGTCAGAAAAGCCTTAAGATGTTGATCATGCCCCACACGAATAGTGTAACTTTTCGCCAAAGGGCGTGGCCGCTAAGGTAACGCAAAGTCTGAAGATTTTTCGTGACAACAAAAGCTGCATGAACTTGGCCCAGATGATCCAATCTTCTAAAAATTTCACACATTTGATGAGAGTCCAGCCCTAAAGACATCTACGAACTTATATTTCATCTTACTGATAGCGCCACCTAGTGGCAATTTTTTTTTTTTACGAATTTTCTTCTACGTTTTTCTCCAAACACGTTAACTGGACCTACCTCATATTTGCTCAGATGAGGGTTTCGGCCTTCATGGTGTCACAACACGAAGGTTGTGAGTTTTCGTGAATTGCTGTGGGCGTGGCTAAGCGCTGTTCGCCAAGAAAACAACGCCAGTTTTGAGGGTCTAAACATGCACAGAAACTCATGAAACTTGGCACACATATCTGGCCTGGTAAAATGAGCAATATTTTATTGTTGATTGTGCTATTTTTACAAAAATGACTCAATAGCGCCCCCTAGAAGTTTTTAACGAAGCAGCCCCGGTTGTACGTTTAAGCAAAAACGACGAATATTTTTAGGTGTATGAGTGAGCCCAAGACCTACAAAAAAAGTCTCTTGGACCCATGTGCTAAAATAAACAGGAAGTGAGCTACGAATTTTTGAATGTCCCATTTTTTACGAATTTAGCACATTTACAGGGGGCATACTTTTGCCCACTTCTCCTACACGTTTCATCCGACTGACTTCAGACTTGACCTGGACCATGTCAAGACCTGAGCCAACGACAGGGGGAAAAAATCTTGACTTTTCGGAATACTATATGATGAGGGCGGGGCATCAAAATTTGTGTTTCGCACTGAAAAAGGATATGCTTAATAACTCCCCGATACATGCTCCAAAAAATCCCAAACTTGACATGTATGTTTATCGTCAAGGCCTGAAGGTATCTCTATGACAACATGCAGTTATATATGCAGCGCCACCTAGCCCTTGAGGCGTGAAAAAAAAATACCCCACTTACGGTATTTTGTACAAAAAATGTAAACTCATTCTCAGTGTTATAACTAAGTCATTTATGAATATTCTTTTACTTTCCACCACTCAAAATCTTCACTGGCATCAGACCTATCCAAACATACGTATTTTTTATTTATTTTTATTTATTTTTGATAGCCTTTATGGACGTTAAAAGCAGTATCGTGAATGAGGGATATGCTTAATAACTCCTCGGTACATGCTTCAAAAAATCCCAAACTTGACATGTATATTTATAGTCAAGGCCTGAAGGTATCTCTATGACAAAATTCAGTTATAAATACAGCGCCACCAAGTCCTTGAGGCATAAAAAAACCCACAAAAAAAAACACTTAAGGTATTTTGTACAAAATTAGTGAACTCATTGTAAGTGTTATAACTAAGTCATTTATGAATATTCTATAACTTTCCACTACTCAAGATGTTCACTGGTATCAGACCGATCCAAACATATGTACTTTTTTATTTTGTTTTATTTATTTTTGATAGCCTCTATGGACAATAAAAGCAACATCGTGCAAAGACTACGAGCGATGATGTGTATATGTACTTTTGCAAAAAATACCAATCAGGGAAACTCATTGCCTTACAATAAAAAAATTAAAAAAAAGACGCTGATTTTTGCAGATCTTAACAATCACCAAAACCCATTGAGCTTGAAACACACATTACACCTGGCAAAAAAAAAATCTACATGTATATGTTTTATCATGCCATGTTCAAATAAATTTTGCTCCTAACGTGCCAGTTCCCCAATGTGCAAGTACCCCAACGTGAGAGTACCCCAACGGGCCCGGGCTGCGAGGGCCCTTTATAGCTGCTCGCAGCTCTAGTTATTCTTCTTCTTCTTCTTTTTCTTTGTTATTATTCTTTTCCGCAAACAACCACATTTTTGAGGCACTAAACATGAACGAAAACTCACCAAACTTTACACGCAGATCGGGCCTGGCGAAAAATTTGATATTTTAAAGTCGCCATACATGATAACAGAAAAATGGCTCTGTAGCGCCACCTACATAGGTTAAACGGATCCCTGTCCCGCTACGATTGTCCGACGGCTATGAAAATTGTGTGGCACCTGTAGCACATCCCAATGAACAAAAACCTCTTTGAAGTGTGTACCCTAAAGTAGACAGAAAGTGAGGTATGAGTATTTAAATGTCCAATTTTTGCCAATTTTTGCACATTTACAGGGGTCATACTTTTGCCCGCTTCTCCTACACGGTTAACCCGATTGACTTCAAACTTGGGCTGTACCATCTCAACACCTGGGACAACATCATGGTAAAAAATCAAAAGTTTTTGACATACTATATGACGGTGGCGGGGCATCAAATTTACAGTTTCAAAATTCTTACTTAACAAAGCATTGCCGTGGTACGTTTAACCTAGAGCTATGAAAATTGGTACACATATGTAACAGACTATGATCTACAAAAAAAGCCTGTTGGTGCCATATGCTAAACCTAACAGGAAGTCCGCCAGAGGCGAGGCATCAAATTTTGTGTTTCAAAATTCTAACTTAATGAAGCATTCCCGGCTGTACATTTCACCTCGAGTTACCAAAATTTGAAGACATATGTAACAGCCCTCAAGGTATAAAAAACTTTTTGACCATATGCTAAACCGAACAGGAAGTCCGCCATTTTGCTTTACTTTGGAACGTGTTGCCATTTTTTGGGCCATTTCATAGGGGTCTTATTTTAACGAACTCCTCCTACAGAGTTTATCCGATCATCTCCAAACTTGGTGTGATTCATCTTAAGATGTTGAAGATGAAAAGTTATTGAAAGCTTTTTATTTCGTCGCACGCTGTTGCCGTGGCATGCACAGTTTGCAAAGGAAAAAATTCCTTCTTAATGAAGCATTCCCAGTTGTACGAAGCAGCTAGAGCTACGAAAATTTGGAGACAAATGTAACAGCCCACGATGTACAAAAAAGGCTCCTGGTGCCATGTGCTAAACCCAACAGGAAGTCCCGTAGGGGCCGGGCATCACATTTTGAGCTAAAAAACTCCTCTTAACGAAGCATTCCCGGTTGTACGTTTCACCTAGCGCTATGATAATTTAGAGGCATACATAAGAGCCCACGATGTACAAAAAAAGTCTCTTGGAGCCATCTGCTAAACCAAACAGGAAGTCCGCCATTTTGATTTACGTTGGGATTTGTAGCCATTTTTTGTGGCCTTTTTTAGGGTCATATTTTAACGAACACCTCCTACAAAATTTATCCGACTGTCTTCAAACTTGGTGTGCTTCATCTTAAGATGTTTAAGATGCAAAGTTATCGAAAGTTATTTATTTTGTCGCACGCCGTTGTCATGGCGATGCATTGTTTGCCAAGTAAAATGCTGCTTTTTTTTGGTCTAAACGTGCAAAAACTCATGAAACTTTACACACACATCAGGCTTGTCATAAGCATGAATATTTTAGAGATTTCTTATTCAATTTGCAATAAATGGTTCAATAGCACCCTCTAGACATTTTTATGAAGCTTTTGCAAATGTTTTGTATTTTATGATTCAGCTAGATTTGTAAAAATTGGGATACCTATCAGCCTAAGACTTACAAAAAGGTTTCTAAAGCCATATGCTGAATCAAACAGGAAGTCTGCCATTTTTTGGGGCCTTTTATAGGGGTCATATTTTCAACAGAACTCATCAGATCGTCTTCATTCTTTGGCATGTTTCATCTTAAGATATTTAAGATGAAAAGTTATAGAATTTTTTTATTTTGTCACACGCCTTTGCTGTAGCCATGCATTGTTTGTGAAGAAAAATGCTTTTTTGAGAGTCTAAATATGGGCGAAAACTCACAAAACTTTGCACACACACCAGACCTGTCTGGAACATGAATATTTTATTTAGAGATTTGTTGTGCAATTTGTAATAAATTGCTCAATAGCGCCCTCTAGACATTTTTGTGAAGTCTTTCCGATTATATGATTCAGCTAGATGTGTTAATATTGGCAGGCATGCCTAATATATTCAAAAAGTATTCTATATAGCCATGTGACAATCCATTTTGATTTTATTTTGTTAATTGTGCATCATTTTTGGCCTTTCCATGAAACTTTACAAACACAAAGCCGGGCAAAAACGTTTACAATTTAGATGGTTTCCTATTTGACAGTACCCCAACATGCCAGGACCCCGACGTGCAAATACCCCAACGTGGCCCGGGTTGCGAGGGCCCTTTATAGCTGCTCGCAGCTCTAGTTCTTCTTCTTTTTATTTGTTATTATTCTTTTCCGCAAACAATCACATTTTTGAGACACTAAACGTGAACGAAAACTCACCAAACTTTACACGCAGATCGGGCCTGGCGAAAAATTTGATATTTTAAAGTCGCCATACATGATAACAGAAAAATGGCTCTGCAGCGCCACCTACATAGCTTAAACGGATCCCTGTCCCGCTACGATTGTCCTACGGCTATGAAAATTGTGTGGCACCTGTAGCATATCCAGATGAACAAAAACCTCTTTGATCTGTGTACCCTAAAATAGACAGGAAGTGAGATATGAGTATTTAAATGTCCAATTTTGGCCAATTTTTGCACATTTACAGGGGTCATACTTTTGCCCGCTTCTCCTACACGGTTAATCCGATTGACTTCAAACTTGGGATGTACCATCTCAAGACCTGGGACAACACCATGGTAAAAAATCTAAAGTTTTTGACATACTATATGACGGTGGCGGGGCATCAAATTTACAGTTTCAAAATTCTTACTTAACGAAGCATTGCCGGTGGTACGTTTAACCTAGAGCTATGAAAATTGGTACACATATGTAACAGACTATGATCTACAAAAAAGCCTGTTGGTGCCATATGCTAAACCTAACAGGAAGTCCGCCAGAGGCGAGGCATCAAATTTTGTGTTTCAAAATTCTAACTTAATGAAGCATTCCCGGCTGTACATTTCACCTAGAATTACCAAAATTTGAAGACATATGTAACAGCCCTCAAGGTACAAAAAACTCTTTTTGAACCATATGCTAAACCGAAAAGGAAGTCCGCCATTTTGATTTACTTTGGAACGTGTTGCCATTTTTTGGGCCATTTCATAGGGGTCTTATTTTAACGAACTCCTCCTACAGAGTTTATCCGATCATCTCCAAACTTGGTGTGATTCATCTTAAGATGTTGAAGATGAAAAGTTATTGAAAGCTTTTTATTTCGTCGCACGCTGTTGCCGTGGCATGCACAGTTTGCAAAGGAAAAAATTCCTTCTTAATGAAGCATTCCCAGTTGTACGAGGCAGCTAGAGCTACGAAAATTTGGAGACAAATGTAACAGCCCACGATGTACAAAAAAAGTCTCTTGGTGCCATGTGCTAAACCCAACAGGAAGACCCGTAGGGGCCGGGCATCACATTTTGAGCTAAAAAACTCCTCTTTAACGAAGCATTCCCGGTTGTACGTTTCACCTAGAGCTATGATAATTTGGAGGCATACATAAGAGCCCATGATGTACAAAAAAGTCTCTTAGAACCATATGCTAAACCAAACAGGAAGTCCGGCATTTTGATTTACGCCTTTTTTAGGGGTCACATTTTAACGAACACATTTTAACGAACTCCTACGAAATGTCTGTCTTCCAACTTGGTGTGTTTCATCTTAAGATGTTTAAGATGCAAAGTTATCGAAAGTTTTTTTTTATTTTGCCGCAAGCCGTTGCCATAGCGATGCATTATTTGCCAAGTAAAATGCTGCTTTTTTTTCTTTTTTTTTTTGTCTAAACGAGCGAAAACTCATGAAACTTTACACACACATCAGACTTGTCATAAACATGAATATTTTAGAGATTTCTTGTGCAATTTGCAATAAATGGCTCAATAGCGCCCTATAGACATTTTTATGAAGCTTTTGGAAATGTATGATTCAGCTAGATTTGTAAAAATTGGGATACCTATCAGCCTAAGACTGACAAAAAAGTTTCTAAAGCCATATGCTAAACCAAACAGGAAGTCTGCCATTTTGATTTAATTTGCTATTTGTAGCCATTTTTTGGGGCCTTTTATAGGCCTCATATTTTCTACAAAACTTATCAGATTGTCTTCATTCTTTGGCGTGTTTCATCTGAAGATATTTAAGATGAAAAGTTATTGAAATTGTTTGTCACGCCTTTGCTCTAGCGATGCATTGTTTGCAAAGAAAAATGCTTTTTTTTTTTTGAAAGTCTAAACATGAGCGAAAACTCAAAAATTGCACGCAGATCAGACCTCTCAAGAACATGAATATTTTAGAGATTTGTTGTGCAATTTGTAATAAATGGCTCAATAGCGCCCTCTAGACATTTTTTATGAAGTATTTCCGATTATATGATTCAGCTAGATGTGTGAATATTTGGAGGCACACCTATCAGTCTAATACCTACAAAAATTATTCTATAGCCATGTGCCAAACCATTTTGATTTTATTTTGTTAATTGTGCATCATTTTTGGCCTTTCCATGAAACTTTGCAAGCACAAAGCATGGCAAAAACATTTACAATTTAGACGGTTTCCTATGAAACAGTACCCCAACATGTCAGTACCCCGACGTGCAAGTACCCCAACGTGGCCCAGGTTGCAAGGGCCATTTATAGCTGCTCGCAGCTCTAGTTAGGGCCCGAGCAGCGACCGCTGCGAGGTCCCTATTGTTTTTGTAAAAATTATTATTAGGGCCCGAGCAGCGACCGCTGCGAGGTCCCTCTTGTTTTTGTAAGAATTCTTCTTCTTCTTCTTCTTCTTCTTCGTAAACGATCGCATTTTTGAGGGCCTAAACATTTACGAAAACTCACCAAACTTTGCAGTCTCTTCGGGCCCGGCGAAAAATTTGATATTATGTAGTTGCCATAACAATGCGACTCTATAGCGCCCCCTAGCGTAGAAAAATAAAAACCAATCCCGGCCCGTTTGACCTAGAGCTACGAAAATTGCCAGGCACGTGTAGCACCCCGAGACGCACAAAAAAAGTCAGTGGAAGCCATTTCCTAAAATGTACAGGAAGTGAGCTATGAATTTTTGAATGTCCAATTTTGGCACATTCACTGTGGTCATACTTTTTCCCCCTTTGCAAATATTTTTCAGCCAGTTGACTTCAAACTTGCCATGTTTCCATTTTGTTTTATTCATTTTTGATTGCCCCTTTGGACAATAAAAGTAACATTGTGCAATGAGTACATCGAGCGATGATGTGTATATACATTTTTACAAAAAATACCAATCAGGGCAACTCATTGCCTAAAAATAAAAAAGGACGCTGATTTTTGCAGGTCTTAACAATCACCAAAACCCGTTGAGCTTGACACACACACTGGCAAAAAAATATACTACATGTAAACGTTTATGATGCCATTTTCAAAGAAATTTTGCATCCAATATGCCAGTACCCCAACGTGCCAGTACCCCAACGTGCAAGTACCCCAACGTGCAAGGACCCCAACGTGGCCCGGGCTGCGAGGGCCCTTTATAGCTGCTCGCAGCTCTAGTTATTCTTCTTCTTCTTCTTCTTCTTTATTCTCCGCAAACGATCGCGATTTTGGGTACCTAAACATTCACGAAAACTCACCAAACTTTGCACACTCCTCAGGCCCGGCGAAAAATTTTATATTATGAAGTCGTCATAACTACGCGACTCTATAGCGCCCCCTAGCGTAGAAAAATTAAAAACAAGCCCGGCACGTTTGAGCTAGAGCAACGAAAATTGGCAGGCACGTGTAGCACCCCGAGACGCACAAAAAAGTCGATTGGGACCATGTAGCTAAAATGTACAGGAAGTGAGCTATGAATTTTTTTATGTCCAATTTTGGCCTATTTTGGCACATTCACTGTGGTCATGCTTTTTTCCCCTTTGCAAACATTTTTCATCCAATTGACTTCAAACTTGGCATTTATCATCTCAAGACCTGAGAGAACAACTGGGCAAAACATCTTGCCTTTTCGAAATACTATATGACGGGGGCAGGGCATCAAATATTGTCTTTAAAATTTCATTTGTCCAGAAAGAGCAAATGCTTAACAACTCCCATGTTCAAGCTCCAAAAAATCTCAAACTTCTCAGGCAACGTAATAGTCACGGCCTGAAAACATCTATATGATAAAATTCAGTTATACATATAGCGCCACCTAGTCGTAACAATAAATGTCATACTTTACGTTTTTAGCTACTGTGCCGAGCTCGTTGAAGGGATCCAGTTGAAAATTGGTCAGAAAAGCCTTAAGATGTTGATCATGCCCCTCACCGAATATTGTAACTTTTCGCCAAAGGGCATGGCCGCTACGGTAACGGAAAGTCTGGTAATTTTTCGTGGCAATAAAAGCTGCTTTTACTTGACCCAGGTCATCCTATCTTCTCAAAATTTCACACATTTGATGAGAGTCCAGCCCCTAAGACATCTACGAACTTGGTCAAGACACCATTTCAGTACCTCAAAATGATCTTCACAGATGAGATGATTCAACATATTGCTCATCAATCGAACTCTGTACTCTGTCCGAGAGCTGGGGGATCCAACCAAGAATAACCGAAGATCGAAGATTACCTGGCTATGCTCCTTTTCATGGGTGTTTTTGACTTCCTGGCCATGGAGGACTACTGGCACTCTGCATCAGGCTTTGATGTTAAAGCTGATATAATGCCACAGACTAGATTCAAGCAGGGCGGCATGGTGGTTGAGTGGTTAGCACGTTCACCTCCCAGTACTGAGGACACAAGATCGAGTCCAGGCCCGGGCCTTCCTGGGTGGAGTTTACATGTTCTCCCCGTGCCTGCATGGGCCTTCTCCGGGTACTCCGGTCTCCTCTCACATTCCAAAGACATGCATGGCAGGTTAATTGGGAGCTCCGAATTGTCCCTAAGTGTACTTGTGTGTGTGTGTGTGTGTGGATGGTTGTCCGTCTCTGTGTCCCCTGCTATTGGCTGGCAACCAGTTCAGGGTGTACTCCGTCTACTTCCCGAAGCCAGCTGGGATAGGTTCCAGCACCCCCGCGACCCTTGTAAGGAATAAGTGGTCAAGAAAATGGATGGATATATATTTGTTTGTGGATTATAAAATCCGCTGAGTCATATTGTTTTGCGGTCTTAGGGGCTCGACACAACGTAGGCGACAAGCAACAGCGAATTACGTATCGTGTCGCCTCCCATGTCAAACTGTACACACGGGAGGCGACGAGGTCCTTGTCTCCGCACACGGGAAGCGACAAGCAGTTGCGACGGCGGCAGCGATTTACGTCACCCTCGAGCGCGGCTTGTTGACAACAGATTTGATTGGCTATTAAATTGGAGGGAATCATTGTAAACGGACGTTCCACTACATAGTTCGAGGATGAAGATTCACAATATATTACTGGAATTAACTGAACCATTGTTGCTAAGTGTCCTGTCCATGTCACGGAAATCATTATGTGAAGTATCAAATAAAACTCGATGGTCGGACTGCTAAAATTAGATCCTTCCATTTTGCCGTGTATCGCGCGAGTTTGTATGCCTTTGAAGTCTTTGGGAAAGCTAAGATAGCCAATCTGCCAGTCAGGCTCTTTCATGTCCACCCTTCTACTTTCCGCACACACACACA
Organism: Festucalex cinctus; assembly: GCF_051991245.1. Lineage (NCBI taxonomy): Eukaryota > Metazoa > Chordata > Actinopteri > Syngnathiformes > Syngnathidae > Festucalex > Festucalex cinctus. The sequence goes on from NC_135427.1 coordinate 22,832,991, forward strand.
CACAATTCATTCCTCAGCCTGCTTGGGAAATCCTTTCACTCTTGTGTTACTTCACTTTGTGCACCCAGTTCTATCCAGCAGCCATGAAAATAACTGACAAGCAGAGAAAACTAGGGGTGTGCTCAAAAAATCGATACGGCGAATATATCGTTGCGGGCCTCCTTACAATACACGTATCGATACGCAGGCGTCAGAATCGATATTGCTTGTTAACTTTAAATAGGCAGTTAACGTTTGCCGTTGCGGCTTGCATTGTACCTAAAAAATAAAAACTAGCAGCGTATTTGATCAATTATTGCAAACATAGCTCACCAGTGATTGGACACTGTGTCTTGCTAAGAAAAATGAAAGCAGAGGAAGAATATCAACATTTACTTATAAACCTAACGTGGTACGTGTCTTAATGTACCAATTTTCCTATATTTTGTTTAAAAACTAAATAGAATGTGTTACATGAAAAAAATGCTGTTTTTATTTCCCCAAATATTTCAAATAAGCACATTTTAGAGCTGTAATTTTAATACTTTGGCATTTTTGCTAATATCGGCTCATGCATATTAATACATTTTCCCGGTGTGTCTGTGAAAGCTGCTCCTTGCTCTCCAGTGCGTACATATTTAAACCAGGCATACCGCTTGGCAGTAAACCAGAAGAGCTGCTAACAAAAATAGTTTTGTCAGTCAACATAACAAACACATCCTTTAGGTATACACATGACTGTTATTATAAAATGCAAGTAAATTAATGTAATATATCGGGATACGTATCGCCTTGAAGACCAAGTATTGGGATACATATGTATCGCGATACGTATCGTATCGTGACGCCTGTATCGTATCGTGAAGTTGGTGGCAATACCCAGTGTCGAATTGAGTGGAGTCGAGTGGGTCAGATGGAGCACCATATCATGTACTTTTAGATGACAAATTATGGACTGAACTCAATTCTAAAATTAGAGATCAATTGGTGTCCATAAGATCAAGGAATTGGTGTCTATAGGGCAGATATGATCATGTTTTGGCCTCTGGGTGTAGTACCCCAAGGTAACCACCAGATGCCGCCAAACCTAAGCAACCGGAGCCGCCTGCTTAGCAAGTATAGGTCATCCCTAGCGAGGCCCAGGTTGGCCTTAAGCCCCACGTTAGCTTTAAGTAAGCCCCACGTTTTGATAAGATCCTCATCCTAGCCCCACATTTTGAACCTTATCAAGCCACAAGTTAAAGAGAGTAGGTGGCCCTACGTTGTAGTGATAAAGCCCCACGGTTAAATAAATAAACAAAGGTATCCTGAATTGAGTAATAGCACACACAACATACAATATACAATTTTTACTCGACAATTGTTAACCTGAAATATGGATCAATGCTTACAGCACATTGAAGCCACTGTGAAACTGTGCTGTCTTTTCTTTTCTTTTAATTACATGCGATACTGTTTATTATCGCTGATAAGATTGCTGTAACTGCATTGAGTGTCATGATTGCCTGTATGAAAAGATGTTTTCTCTCAGCATTGCCATACAAGATGTGTAACAAATGAAAAAGAATCAACCTGTTGAGATTCCCTGAGAGGTTTGGGATTTAACATGCTATGTATATACATATTATTCATGCTTGCATAGTTTGGTTAAGAATATTATCACATATTGTCATTGATTTGATGATTGTAAATATCGAATAAGAGCCAGGACCGTTAGAATTGTAATAGGGACTTTTTTGGCTCCATATTGAATTGCAGCCGAGACTTTGGCAGCGTAAGATGGCGTATGGCCACGTAAGATGGCGTCTTGCCCCACGTATAGCATATTGCCCCACTTAAGATGGCATATGGCCACGTAAGATGGCATATGGCAACTTAAGATGGCGTAGTGCCCCATGTAGAGTGAGCACATTGCCCCACGTGTAAATGAGTGCATATAGCCCCACGTAAGCTGAAATGTGTTTTTGTTTAAACAGGAACTGACTAAGCTCTGTGGTGTGCGTAGCTTAGTAACCAGTTTCCTGTGTGCGCTTGTGTAAAGAATGAGCTCCAATGTTATGTGCTTGTCTCTCACTCAACTGTATGTGACTGTGGATATGCCCTAACACGTCCCAACATGCCCTAACTCGTCTCAGCGCATTGATATGCAAAGGGACTACAAGTGACTGGAACGACTGGCGGAAGACCACCGTTACCAAGGAGATGCTGTGACGCAACCAAGGTTATAAAAGATTGCCCCTGGCAACGATCGGGGCTCCGAGCTTTCAGCTCTTTGTCGTGAAGCGATCAACCCGTGAGGAGTGTGTTGTTAGAGAAAGCGTACAGCAGAGTGATAGGACTTAGGTTTTTTACGGAGGACCTTTGGCTGTTAGCTGCGAACGGGACTTTTCTCTCCAAATTGGGTAATGTACAATGCTTTATTGAATAAGATGTTTAAGAGGAAGTTATGAACGGTTAATCGCGTGTAGGGACGGAGCCATTTTAACACACTTCCATATCTTCAAATTATTTTTAGCCAAAAACGTCTTATTTTAAAATTAGGTCTTGAGCTCTTTGAAGAAGTGATCAATCTTAGAAGGCTTTATTTAAAGGTTTATATGATTATGTTTGATTTCCCTTTTCCTATTTCATTTTATACTTTATTAATTTTAATTTTAATTGTATTTGTGATTTTTGAAATTTATAATTGCGCCTGGTGTTTGGCGAACGCGCATTAAAGAATTTAAAAATTGTTTTATATTCCTGTTATCATTGTAATAAAATATTGAAAGACAATTTTTGCTTTAATTATTTTATTTGTTTCTTTCGGTTTTGTTTTATTATTTTTGGGACTTTTTACTAAGTCCAGGTCATTTTATAAGACCTCATTATTTTCCTTCGAGACGGACAACAGCAACGGACGTTTGGAAAAGAGGTAATTGTATTTTAATAACATTTGATGAATGTTTTCCATTTGTATTAATAAAGTCAAATACTCCTGCTTTAAGTGAAACAAGTCCGTATGATCCTAACAAGGATTATTAAATGACTAGGTCAATAACAAATGCAAACAACTAAGAGAAGTGGAGCTGCCAAGTAAGTGAGGTGTTCAGTTTATTATTCCTGGGTTCGTGTGGTTGCTCATTCAGGAGTAGTAGGTGGATGAAAACGGATTGGCCTCATGATAAGAAGACAGTGAACAAACCTAGGTGAATCCACCTCGATATATCGGCTTAACTAATTCTCGTCCCCTCACATTGACGCCTTAGAGCCGGTGAGGGAAAAGGGGGAATTACTGACCCATTGATTGGAGAGTCGATCAGGACATATTTCCCGATTTAAGTCCTGCGGGTAAGCGGAAGTTGACATGTGGCGCCCAACGTGGGGCTCGATTGACTCATTATTGCAAAATCGGGGTCGGTCGAAGCCCAAAAGAGGAACCCGAGTAAGCGCGACTTTAAGCTGTGGGCACAGTGTTTGGAGTTGACGGCGAGCTCGCTGATAAATTGTCATGTCAGACGACCCTGAGCTAACACAAAATTAGTCTCTTTGATGGAAATGTTTCATGGAAAAGAACTGCTTTAATTGTGAAAAACTAGTGTGATTTTTGAATTGAAGTTGATTGTACTATTTTGTGTTAAAGGAACGGTGACTGGCCCCCCAGGAGACTTACACTCAAACAGAGGCTGAGTGTGAGAGAGCCATTCAAAGTGAATGAGCTTTTACAGCGACCTGCTGCTTTGGTCGGCTGTGAAGGTACTGATAGTGTACCTGGTAGAGCGCGCTGCACCGCGCATTCCTGAGGGAGGGGCTGAGTCAAGGGGTGGTTCAAGCCCGCCCACAAAGAGGAGGAGGGCTTGAACAGTTAGAGTTGAGGGTGGAGAGCTGCTCGGAGAGAAGCAGTCTCCTTTAGTAGTTTGATGATAAACTATGGTCTACGGTATTTAGGCCTTCCGTATTGGGTGCGGTTGCCCATTTTAGTGGCTTGTTATTGTAGATATCCATTTATAGCAAATCTACCATATTCTTTGCTTGGTTATTGCGGGGTGCCCGAAAATATTTACGGTCCCTTTTCTTTGATAGCGGACCCATTGACCGAGGCTGCCGCCGCTACAGGCATAACCTTGATCCCCCATCCCCTGCCTTTCCTCCTTGTATTTTTGCGGAAATTTTAAGTTTTCGGTTCCCGACAGGAGTGTCCATTGGCACAAGAAGAAAGTCTTCGAGAACCAAGGAGAAAGGTAGGAGTTTCCACTAGGCTAATGTTCTAGTGGAAGCAGCCTTTTTCGGTTTTGACAGAAGTGTCCATTGGCACAAGAAGAAAGTCTTCGAGAACCAAGGAGAAAAGGTAGGAGTTTCCACTAGGCTAATGTTCTAGTGGAAGCAGCCTTTTTCGGTTTTGACAGAAGTGTCCATTGGCACAAGAAGAAAGTCGTCGAGACCGACGGGGAAAGGTAGGTGTTTCCACTAGACTAATGTTCTAGTGGAAGCAGCCTTTTTCGGTTTTGACAGGAGTGTCCATCGGCACAAGAAGAAAGTCGTCGAGACCGACGGGGAAAGGTAGGTGTTTCCACTAGACTAATGTTCTAGTGGAAGCAGCCTTTTTCGGTTTTGACAGGAGTGTCCATCGGCACAAGAAGAAAGTCGTTGAGAACCAAGGAGGAAAGGTAGGAGTTTCCACTAGACTAATGTTCTAGTGGAAGCAGCCTTTTTCGGTTTTGGCAGGAGTGTCCATTGGCACAAGAAGACAGTCACAGCCCGAAAAAGGGAAGCGGAGTGGATTACAACCGATTTGGAAGGACAATACACCCCACCGTTTGAGAGAGGACATCCGCCGACGAGTAAAGGTAGGAAACCCGAACGCGGTAGTCCCGATAGAAGTAGAGGCAACGTACACGGGTACGGAGCTGAGTAACCGGGAGCTATAGTACGTCCCTGTAACCCAAAGCGCACGGGTAGGCTTCGGAAATAGATAGCTCAACTCCTACAATAAGAAGCAAAGCGGGCTATAAAACACGCTAGTGAAGTAATGGAAAAATTAATAGGGAAAAATGGGAGGGAAAAGTCCCCCAGCCCTACGGAGAGGGGAGCGGGATTAAAGCCTGAATTCCGTCCTCTAGAACAAGTAGATATACCAGTAGTAGTTATGCTGCTGGGTGAAGGTGTAGATCGATGGCCACCAGGAGCCAGAAGGCACCTGGAGATAAACAACCCTTCGATCCGTCCGACAGACCTCGCAGTCGAGGTGGAAAGGGCGGTGAAGGAAACGGGAATGTTTGTGAGTGAATTTCCCGAAATAATGGGCATAGCAACAGTAGTAGTGAACCACCCCCAGGAGGGATGCACCTCTGGGACGGTGGGCCTTTGGGTCCACTGGTGGTCTATGTTGTTGGATGTGTATAATGTGATGGAAGTGGTTAGTACCGGAGTCCAGTGGGACCCGACGATAAAATCCCTTGCCGAGAAAATGCACTTAAAGGTGGAATTGGCAAATCCCAAGGAGACTGAAGCTTTAAGCCTCAACCTTTGGGAACAACCGGAGTTGAAAGAGCTCCAAATGGCAGGGAAGCGGTTTGCTGAAGCCGCTAGTGAAGAGGGCTTTTATGATACGGGCTCATGTGTCCCAGTAGAGGAGGACGCAGGAGCATCGGAGAATGAAAGCTCAGGGATAATTGTGAGAATGACTCCCCTGATAAGAACGGCGGCCCTTGGCGGGCTGCCGGAGGAAACTAAAAAGGTTTCAATCGGGAATGGAGTGGTATTGTGTCACTATGTGGGGAGCCCCTGGCAAATACAAGGGGATGCTATAGTGATAATGACAGATAGATCATTAAAACCACATAGTAAAGCGCTTAGGAACATTTTAAGGCAGGAAGCAGGACAGGAATATGAATTAGAAGTTAAACAGGAATTACAGAAAAATTATCAGCGGCCAATAATAGCGGCAAAAACTAGTGGCGGGAACACTCCCTATGGCATGATAATTCACGTGCCAGGGACAGAGTGGAACCCTAAAAGCGAGCAGTCACAATATGCGGACGAAATGGCAAAAGCATTGGAGAGAGGGGTTGACAAAGCGCTAGGTGAGGGAGCGGAGAGAATAGTAATAGATGTAAATTGGATTAAAACTGGGAAAATGCAGTGGCAACAGGCCGAGTCCATAGCTGTGGCGGCCTTCACCTTAAGAGCTAAGACTCCCGTGACAACACCATCGGGAGTAGAATTTGTGGTAGCAATATCAAAAAAGCAGAGAGAGGAGCGAGTTAAATCAGTGACAGATGAGATTTTAACCCGTACTAGGCAGATGGATCGTGAACGGCGCCAGCTCCAGCAATCGATAACCGGAGAACTCAGGGACTCGCCCCAGTCACCATCCCCAGTTAAAACAACTCCCGTGCCTTCCCCGGTAAGTGGAGGGATGTCAGGAGCTGCCCGGGTGGTAGAGGATGAAGAGCGAGCGAGACCGAGCAGACAGGCCCCGAAGGGGAAAAGCAAAGCCCCAAGGGGAACAGTAACCTTTAGCCCCGTCACGTCTACCCCTGGAACAGCGCGGGACCCCTTTCCGGGACGACCCCCCGTGATGCCGGTGCCCCTGCCAGAAGATGGGAGCGAAGAGGAGGACGGTGGAGAGCAAGCTCCTGGTCCGACCGCGATTGGCGCTAATCCCGCTGATGAAGACCGAGACTCAACCTCGTCAGAAGATGACCCGGCCAACCCTGGCCAGAACCCAAAAATAGTTACAAGACCAGTGAATAGAAGAAAGAAAAATCCTCAACCTACGTTAGATGTGTACCGGTCCTCAGAAAGGATAGCTAGGGATGTTAGCCTGGGATGGATCGAGACAAAGGATGGGCGAAAAGCGTACATACCCGAGGCAGGGCAAGTAAATCGCCCCTATCCACCTGCCTGGCTCAATAAGCTAGATAGTAAAATGCCTCTAACTATGCGAATAACTTATCGCGAGGCTGTTAACATTTTACAGGCTCCGCCATATACCACATTACTTGCTCACCAAGACCTGACTAAGAATTTCAGGGAAGGTTACGTGGCGGTGGCACATGATTTTATGTTAAGACGGCTCAAAAAAGCAATAAATGATAAAGCAAAATGTGAGCTGAGAGCCGACGATGATTTAAATTCAGATTCGGAGAATGATGGGGCAGCGGTTACTTTAACAGTACCAGCTGTCCCGAGAGCCTCCTTTAACCAACAGACCCAATATATGACACAGTTGGGATCAACTACAATAGTACCAAACCCAATAAATCAGCCACACGACATAGAGGGTGATGTGCAACAATTTAAGACCTTAAAGGAGTTGGTTCGCCAAAAAAGTAGGCTAGAAACAGCTAAAGAGTATTTAGTTGAGACATGGCCTATGATTAGGGACGCCCCAGGAGGAGATGGCGCGAAGAAGCTATGGCTTCAATACATCATCGCTAGCCCCGTCGGACCAAACGAAACACCACAACAGGTCTACGAAAGGTGGGTGGATGGCGAAGATGAAGATGAAGATGCCCATATTAATAGGGCTATAGAGCAACTCAAAAGGGACGTTTCACTGCTAAACGTGTGGCACAAAATTAAAGAAGTTATATCGCCAAATAGGTATATCAAAGTGCTGCGGATGATTGTTAAGGACAAAGGGAACGAAGCTGTCTTTGTGAAAATGGCTCCAAATAGCACGACGCTGAAAATTGAAGCCTCCGTTAAGAAGTGGGATCGCCTGAATAAGCATAACGCTGAGAAGAGGAGAACCGGACCAATCGCTAGTCGCACCCGAGGGAACGAACAGCAAGTCCAGCAGGGAGCTCAGCGACCAGTTCAGACTGTCCCCTATGTGAGACCTCAGCAACAGAGAATGAGTGGAAATCAGAGACCGGCCACTCAGCCAGGACAGCAGACGAGGCCCCAACCAAGACAACAGCCAGCGGTGCGAAGACCAGGTCCGGCATACATGCCCAAAGAAGAATTTGACAAACTAAACCCAGAAGAAAGGAAGGCCTTCCTCGAGGCGCGCAAGGCTGCAGCCTCCGGGGGGCCTGGCAAATAATGGAGACAGAGGCACGGGTCACCCTAGAAGGAGTATACAGAGTAGGGAATAACCTTTATGCTAAGGTGGAGGGAGTACCCTATTTAGTAGACACAGGGGCCGAGGTGTCCATGACCCGTAGAGCCTTAAAACAAATCGGACACCTACAAGTAATGGTAGCTGATGGCTCGATTGCCAAAATGCCGGTAGGAATTTGGAAGGGAATTGTGTGGGTAGTAGGACCTCACAATTTGTTGACGTTAAAAGATGCAGAAGAAATGAAAAAGTCTAAAAATCAAAAGCAGGTTGCGAAAGAGAGATGGGAAAAACTAAAACCGAAATTAGTGAAAGTAGGCCCTACAAAAATAATACTTGATCAAGAATGGTATAAGTCAGTAGATGTACCAGCCGTAAAAGCCCAACAAATCCAAGACAGTGTGTTAACACTGGAAGGGAAAAAGAAATTAGGTGAAATTTTAGACAAAGCCGCTATCGCACATTTTAAAAATGATTGCGGTGATTTAGGAGCAAAATACATGCATACTATTAGTGGAGGGGTACATCCGCCCGTAAGGCAGTATCCCCTCAACCCCGGAGCAGTTGCCGAAATGGAGGTAATTGTAAAAGAATTATTAGCACTTGGTATTATTCGTGAAGAGCTAAACCCGATTACCAATAGCCCAATTCAAGCTGTTAAAAAACCTGAAGCGGTAGGAGGGGGTTGGAGGCCAGTCATTAACTTCAAAGCTTTGAACCGCCGTACGGTGGCTAATCGAGCGAGCCTCATAAACCCCCAGGCGTCTTTAAAAACATTAAGAGTAAAAAAGTATAAATCATGTATTGACCTTGCAAATGGATTCTTTTCCCTGAGAATTGCCAAAGCATCACAAGGGAAAACAGCGTTTACGCATAAAGGAAAAGCATACGTTTGGCAGCGTTTGCCGCAGGGATATAAAAATTCCCCGAACGTATTTCAATCAGCCGTCTTGCATGTTTTGGAAGGTCTCCCTGTCACAGTTTACATTGATGATGTGTTCATTGCTAGTGACACGGAGGAGGAACATTTGGAAACTTTGCAGGCCGTAATCGAGCGAGTGACGGCGGCGGGATTGAAGCTAAATCTTAAAAAATGTCAGCTTGCCAGATTTCAGGTAGATTACCTGGGATTCCAAGTGTCTGAAGACTTGGGGCTGTCGCAAGCGTATCGAGAAAAAATAGAACAAATTTTGCCGCCAACGTCCGAGAACGAACTACAGAAAATATTAGGATTGTGTAATTATGTCCGAGATCATGTTCCATTTTATCAAAAATTTGCGAGACCCCTTTATGCCCGATTGCGTAAAAATCCTAACGAAAAGAAAACAAAAGATTGGCCTTGGTCGGCTAAAGACCAGGAAAATTTAGAAGGGCTCAAAAACGCAGTAAAAAATGCTATACGCCTCGAACCGAGAAGCTTAGAAGTTAGGCTAGTTGCTGAGATTCAATGTGATGAAGATAATGCAATGGTAAGTGTTAGTAATGAAGGTGCCGGCTTAGTGACACTGTGGACTTATACTATAAATAATGTTGAGAAGAAGTTTCCCCAGGAGGAGAGAGAATTAGCGGTTCTTGCTAAATATTGGGGAACATTAAAAGACTTAGCCCAGGGACAAGGCATAAAAGTTGTTACGCAGAGTCAAGTACATCGCTACCTGCGTAAAGACACATTAGAAAGTACTAAAGCGACTAATGTGAGATGGGGAAGGTGGGAAGATATCCTGCTAGACCCCGATTTAGAGATAGGACCAGCAAAATCCATATCTAAAAAACAGGCGAAGACTGTAAATGGTGAGGAGAAGCCATATGAATGGGTTTTATACACAGATGGTTCTAAAAAGGGTGAAGACCAGAATGCCCACTGGGGCTTCATCCTGAAACACAATGGTAAAGAGGTATGCCGCCGAAAAGGTCAGACTCCTGGTAGTGCCCAAGCAGGAGAGGCTACAGCGGTGTTAGAAGGATTGTTAGAGGCCATAAGATTACACGTGAGTCGAGTAAGACTTATAACCGATAGTCACTATTGTGCTCAGGCGCTCAAAGAAGACTTATCCATTTGGGAAGAAAATGGGTTTGAAGGAGCGAGGAGTAGAGAAATTGCTCATGCTGAGTTGTGGAAGAAAATAGCCGAGTTAAGGTTGAATATGACTATCGATGTTGTTCACCAGAGAGCCCACGTCAAGGAGGGGGCTCACTGGAGAGGTAATGATGAAATAGATAAATACGTCCAAGAGAGAAGATTGGTAATTGTAGGAGCAGAAAAATGGGACAATACTCCCAAAGGAGGAAAAGTGGTCCCGAATGAGTTTGTGTGTGAGGTGACTAAGGCCGTACATGAAGCGCTAGGCCACGGAGGTGCCTTGCCCACCAAAAGAGAGTTGGAGAAACTGGAACTTTGGATCCCAGAAAAGAAAATTCGTTCAGTTATACGAAATTGCGAGTTGTGTAATAAGTATAATGCAGGACGCCGAGGACAGCGAGTGGACGGATTGACGATTAAAAGCACTGTTCCATGGGCATCAGTTTGCATGGACGTAGCAGGCCCCATGGGAGTAAGCGGCACTAAAGGTGAGAAATATCTTATTGTGCTTGTTGATTCGATGTCAGGACATTTTGGTTTAAAAGCTGTACGTAATGCGAATGCTAATAGCGTGCTAAAAACATTAGAAGAGGGTTGTATGTGGTTAGGCATACCGAGAGAATTAAGAACTGACAATGGAACTCATTTCAAAAACGCTACAATAGACAGGTGGTGTCAGAAGTGGGGAATAATAAGAACTTATTCGCCGCCTTACACCCCTCAAGCTAACGGCGTGGCTGAAAGGACCATTGGTCTAGTTAAAAGTTGGCTTGGGAAAAATGCTAACGGAAAAGAATGGAGTGAGAAATTGGTGGAGTTGGTCAAGGATTTGAATGGGAGGAGCAGAGCAGATAGACCTTCCCCTTCGCAGGAATTGAACCAGCGCCCCTTTGTCGCACTTGAGGTAGGACGGATGCAAAGCACACAACACCCTCAAAAGGGAAAGTGCCCATTTCAGGTAGGACAGAGAGTGTGGATAAAATCTCATAGTCCTTCTGATAGTCAGGCAGTGAAAGCGAAATATGACCAATTTGACATCGTTGAAGAAATTTTAGACAGAAATACAGTGCGACTGAAGAAGAAGGGAGTCCAAGGGGTAGAGCAGCTAAAACCTATACCAGTTAATTCAGCCTGAAGTTAAGGAGTAAGACAAATAATTAAAAATGGAACCAGTCCCGCCGGACTTTGTCAGGCTCGTCATGATGAAGGGAGCTGTCATCGTGCGGAGGACGGAGAAGGTGATAATGGTCGGTAAGGCATTTGTTCTTTGGACGAATGCAGTGAGAGGATATATTAGTAATAGAGTGGAAGATTTTAATTGGCAACCGGCTGTCTCGACCTGTGTAATTTGCAGTGGAAACGAGGAGTTGAGGAGACAGTGGAATATAGCCAATAAGTATTGGGTAGATGGCTTTAAGCCAGACCTGAGTAAAATAGGCCCGGCTAAGGTGCTTGAAATACAGGTGTGTGGATACTGTAGAGTAAAAAGCCTACCTAGGATAAAAGCGTATGCTCAGTGGGACTTAGCCCCGCAAGAGAATACAGAGGCACAGCATTGTGAATGTTTGTGGGACGGGGAGAGCATACTGTATTGCCTACATTGTAGGATGAGAATGGGAAAAGGTTCACTAGTGAGAGCAGGAGAGGCCGAGGGATGGCAGTTAACTGGAGCAGAAACTTCGATAAAGTCGCTAAGTTCCGATTTGCTGACCTATTGGCCGATGGAAGTGAACGAGAGGACTCGCGACCCGGGGTTCCAGGCACTGCTCTACAACAACTGGCCACCGCATGGAGGTAAGTATGGCTTGGCTCCATTAATTGTTGGCTCGGAAGCGGTGCCAACTTTAGTTCACGTTGAACCTGTGTTAAGTGGGGGGGAACCAAGATCCCCCTGGCCCACGCTAATCAATATTGCTTTGGCTCGAGGGGACATTTCAATGGAGACATTGCCGGATGTCCCGCAAGAGAAAGCAGTGAATATTAGCGCTATGGAGGGTAGTCATATAGTAAAAGAGACTACATTGGATAGAATGGAATATAAAGCTAAAACAGTAATAGTAAAAGTGAGTCCAGCGATGCCGCGACGATGGGTTTTGGGGGACCCGATATATTGGTTGAAAGTGAAAGTAATGATGGCTATGAAACCTTACGAGGGAATATACTCGTTAGGGATGGCAGTGTCGATGAGTACAGAGGAGGAAGCCAAACGGTTACACCCCAACTGTACTTTTAATGGAGAATACTTTGGTACTAGGCCGACAGGAAGGCATAGTAGTGAGAGTGGAGATGAAGAAGTAAAGCCTAAGGGTAATGAGAAGTTGTTGGCATTGGCTCAGGTGGCCACAAGAGAGCTGGAATATTGTTATGTGAGTTCATTAGAAGAGGATGAACACAAGGCACCCAGGTCGAAGGGAGACTTTGACCTCAGGGGTCGCCCGAAGAAGTATAAGGGGAAAGGATGTCCCTATCCGGGTTGTACCGGAGAAGGAAACGTGTTAGACGACCACAAAAAGCATTGGTCTTTGCGTGGATGCCCTAAATTTTGTGAGAAAAATCCATGGCGGTATAATAATGCACCTAAATGGAAAAAATTGGCAGAAATGTGTATAAAAGCCCCCCAGTCCGTTTTTCCTCAACAGGAGCAACCGGAAAAGGGAGTTGTACCGGAAACTCCAGCCGCAGGGTCGGGAACGGAGTGGAGGGAAAAGCCAGAGGTAAGTGAGAGCCCCTCCTCTGACGAGGAGGAGCCAGAAGGTAAAGGGTACGAAGGCGAAGCGAGCGAAGATAGCGAGGTTGATGAGGTGAAGGAGCACAAGGTCCTTAAGGGGGTCCTGTCACGCTTTTGGAACAGGCACCAGGACCCACAGCCCTCTTCATCCGCTGAGAAGTAGCAACGAAAGGAGATGGAAGGTGAGATTGCTGAGCTAAAGACTAGAGTAACCAGATTAGAGACACATAGACAATTATTAGAAATTTTTTTAGGAGCATTTGTACCGGCTTTGAACAATTTTTTAGTAGATATTGGGCAATTTAGGCCACATTGGTTGTCTTTAATTGAGCGTTCTCAGGAAAGAATCGCTGAGCAAAATGAAATGAGGGAGATAATTAAGAAATTGGAAAAAAGAATTGAGGAAGCTGAGGCCAAAATACAGAGGTCCAACCAGACCCCCGCGAACCTTGAGCAGGAGGAGTCACCAGGACCCTCAACGGCCCTATTGTTTGATTACCAGGTATTTCGACAAAATCATATGCAAGAAAGAATGGCTGAATTGAGGGCCAAGTATGATGAAGATAAGTAGTTAGAAGAATTAAGAGGTGCGGGGTAAATTGGGCATGATATAGTGAATTTAGAAACCCCTTTTTGTTTGAAAATAAAATGTGTTTGGCTCAGTGGAATGTAGAAACAATTTAAAAATAGAATAAGATAACTGTATAACGAAGGCCAACCCCCAAAGTAGAGGGGGAGGAGCTAATGTGGTTTTGGAGCTTAGTAGTCCATAAAAGATAGAACCGTCAGTAGAGAGTATGAAACGTAGCTACGAGGAAGCGATGGAGGAAGATCAAAGTTTTGGCGACAGCGGGGGTAAATTAGTGATACCTGGACGACTTTGTTCAGCCAGGAACAGGGTGAGGTTTGAGGACCTAGGACTGGGTCCTCCTAGTTATGATACCCCGTTGTATGAAATACCTAGACCTGCGACTTTAAACTTGCCTCACCCTTTGACTCTAGAGGTAAGAGGAGAGCCGCATGTTTACGCCAATATAGGAACAATTACACGCCAGCCAGAGCGTGGTGGCAACAGTAGGGACAGGGTTGAGAACCCCTATGAGATTCCTACATATGGGGGTAGCCCCACGGTGTTTGAAGACCCATTGGACACCGTTCATGAACAACCTGAAGATGACAGAGTTTACATGAACGTTCCTGTCATCCGTCGAAGACGACGCTGGGCGTACGGTAGGGTTTGGCTGGCCACCATACTTTGCTTGATAGTAATAACATTGATTTATTGTTTGTTGGGGCTGCGAGCGCAAAGAAGGCGAAGGTTCAGCTTCGACAGCATGGCTCCGATTAATCCCATCGACTTGGTCGACGTACGGTATGGCAGCACTAAAATAGCCAACCAAACGTGCTGGAAAGTGGAGGTAATGCATGTCAGTGAAGAATGGAAGAGAAGTAAAGGACCGCAGAGGGAAGCCTGCGGTGCCGGAGCGGATACTCCTTGTGAGAGGCAATGGAGGGAGGAGAGAACCACCCTAGTGAATTCCTACCTTCGCAGCAAATCCAGTCAAACATATAATGAATCGGTGAAGATTTTGAAAAGGAGCACGACGTACCCTGTAAATTCAAAGAGTAAGTGTAAAGTTCGAGTAGTTTACCGGATTAATAGCACAGCGAACGACTCTATAGTCAATATTACTTTGTTATGCTTGAAGAAGCTAGAGCAAAGATTTGTTAGAAATAACTGGGTCCAGATTGGAGAAGGAGATCCTTCTTGGTACGTTAATGAATATTGTGCAGGGTTGCCAGATGCGACAGGAGGATACTGGTTAGAGACAGACCCTGACGACCCGGATTTCGGAATTCCAGCGGCCCCACGAAATGACACTTGTACCGAGCTTCGGCCGGAATGGGAACCATGTTGGAGCTGTTTAACTTTTAGATGCAGTGGACCAGAAACCAACGGGACCATTGAAGGACCAGGGGCCAACGGGACCGGTGATTACCTGCCAGGTACTCCGACTCCAGCATCGGGTAAGTACCCTTTAGTTTTTCATCAACGAAGGCTTAAAAAGTTTAGAAAGCCGAGGGCGATTGAAGTTTTTGCCCCACGTTTTAAACGTATGATTTTCGCCTCACCGAAATTTCTTGGAATGCAGGGGTTCAAAAAGCCCCCACCAAGGAAAGTTAAAAAGAAACGGCCGAGGCACAGAGTTAGGTTAAATAAGACCCGGTCACATAATAGATTACGTAGGATGGTATACGCCGTGACTATTTTTGGAAGAAATACGTCTAGGAGGACCCCACCAATTACACCTCCAATAAAAGTAATAGATAAAATAAATAAAGTTAGTAAAGTAATAAAGAAACGGCCGGGATGCAGGGTTAGGTTAAGTAAGGCCCAGCTGTATTATAATGATAGCCATTGTGATTGGAATATGATGAGGTATTGTCCCGTGCCCTACCACATGTTTTGCTTTGCGGATAGCGGCAGTAGTCTTACCCTCCCCGAAGGAGGGTTAAGAGGTGACGCGAGTACCTTGCTTACTCACCTTTTTGCAATGAGTGTTAAAAACGCCCTATGTGAAAAGAAGATAAAAGTGAAACACGAAGAGTGGTTGAATAACTCTTTTCCATGGATATGGAAAAGGGATACGTATGTGTTGGAATCAACCTTTAATAAGACTGTGAAAATAACTGTACTAAATATAAGACGGGTACAAATGTGGGCTCAACGCATTCCTACGCCGGATGATTTACATAATGTTCCGAAGGGTGATTTTGATAAAATTGATCAATGTGTAGCACTAAGAATGTTTAACAGATTGGAAGGGAAGGAATGGATAAGTGGTATTTCGCCGCGATGCCCCTTGGTGGAAATGGGAACGCCACCTTTTACTCATTGGATTTATAACTGTACAGGGTTAAAAACAAACTTAACGATTAAAGGGGTGTTGCAAGCTTGGAAAGAAATACATACGAGAGACGAGAGTAAGACGTGGTGGGGACTCAATAAAGATGAAATTGTTAACGACGTGTTACCGTGCTTAGGAAAGTCAGAAAATTATTGGGTTAAATATCAATATATGGCGACAGTGTATTCTAAAGAGAATGACATTTGGCCTGACAGTGAAAGACCAACCTTATACGCTAGTCCACGGCCGTGGGAGATGGTGTGTAAGGGTGGAAATTCCGGGAAGGATTTTAAAAATTGTACGATTGTGTTAGCACGTAAACCTTGTTATAAAGTTTCCCGGTTTAAGAGTTTTTGTACCCCACGTTACCACGATGAAGATTATGCCAATATCGAGGGAGCGGTATGGGTAAAAGATAATAATAATAGATGGATTCGTAGCCAAGCGGTAGGAAAAGATTACTGCGCGCGATGGGACAATGATAAAGAATTGTCTAAAATGGTAGGACTTAAAATTATCCCCAAGCCTCCTGACTCCATTATGCAAATTTTAGAGGGACATGCATTTAGAAAGTCCCTTTGTGCAGGAGACGTAGTTACGGGATTTGATTGGCTGGGATTCAATAAAATTTTTGGCCCAGGCACATGCCACGAACCTGCTGAAAAATGGCTGCATTGTGGACACAGTGACGAATACAATCATAAAGGGGAACATGTATGTACTTGGTATGAGAGAATTGGATTGGCAATAAAGGGTGTAGTTAAAACTGTGGCCACAACAGCCGTTGAAGTTGTGGAAGATGTGGCAGAGACGGCTTTTCAGGGTATAAAAACCGGGCTGTCAAATTTAGCACAAGATGTGGGACTTTGGTTCCTGCTAGGTTTAGGAATTGTTTTAGCGGCAGTGATAGCTTTTGTATTTGTTAAAAGAGGATCTTTGTCGCTATGTCCTCGTCGAGAACACAAAGAGAAAGCCTCACCTAATATGGTAAAAGCTCGGCTATTGGCCAATGAGCTACAGGAAAATTGGGGAGGGGCGTCGAAGAGGAGGTTACTGAGTATTGAGGAAGGGCTGCAAAAAAGGGCGGGATCGACCCGACTATAATTGCAACGCCCCAGCCCTGTCTTCCTCAATCCTCACTGACACTTTTTGGCGGAACAGTAAAACTACACATGACCATGGCATGCGGTTCGGTTAATGGTACTAAAGGGAGACCAGGCGCCCTTCAAAATGTAAGTAATGAAGCTGAATATTGGATGATTTTCATAATATGGCTTCTTTATTGCTGTACTGGACAATGGGATTTTTGTCAGCTAACTCGAC
Source organism: Festucalex cinctus (assembly GCF_051991245.1). Taxonomy (NCBI): domain Eukaryota; kingdom Metazoa; phylum Chordata; class Actinopteri; order Syngnathiformes; family Syngnathidae; genus Festucalex; species Festucalex cinctus. Next base: position 22,850,057 of record NC_135427.1, read on the forward strand.
CCATTATTTTGATAATAGCTGTTATCAAGGTATTGGTGTTGCGTTTTGTGTTTTGTACATACACACTGGGACTAGGATGCTTCATTGTGTATATGCATGGCCGAATTAGAATAGATTATAAAACTCCGAGAGGGGTAGCAGAAACTTTCCTCTTGGTTTGCTGGATTTGTTTAGATATAACCTCTATCAAGATTTTTGAGGTTTTATATGGAGCAGTTGTATTAGAAGGTGTATTGGCCATTGCAATGACTCTCTACATCATGAATATGGTGGTTCGCCTTCAAAAGAACCCTGTGGCTACGGGCAGCAGGGTTTGGGTGTGGCGAACAGCTAAACTAATATTATGGGGAATGGTTTGGGGAATAATTTCAATTCTCCTTTGGATGCGCCTGGTCGACCAATTGGTTTTAGTAGTTTGGTTTTTTACATATGCAGCTTTCTTTACTCTCCCGCCAAAAGGTTCCGCTACTCGGAGAGCGACCACACCCTCGCTCTCTCGGCGTAGTGGCATTCCGCATTCTCTCGACAGAGTGGGTGCGGATGATCATTTAGATCAGGATCGACCTGTACATATGGGGAGCCGCGATCTTGCCGGCTCTCCTCAGGTTTAAGAATTGTCGAATTGTATTTGTGTGTTTACCAGGATAACCAGGATGAGCCGCGGTGTGTCTTCTGTGGAAACGATCTCCTTCTCTTCTCAGCCTGGGTAGTTGGAGACGTGTTCTATGGGCACTGCTGCTGTCCTTTGTCCCCAGAGGGTGTGGGTGAGGAAATGTGGCTTATACCCGATGGGCTTTATATGACTTATTTATGTGATCTTTTCGATTCAGCCATGAGTAAAATTTGGAAATGGCCTGGCTTTGCTGACCTCGCGGGCTCATGTAAGTTGGAAGGTTTGGTTCAAAGTCCAATAAAAGATATACGTTACCATGTTAACAAAGAAAGTGTATTCATCGGGAGCACTGTCCCTTTGATGCGTATGGTATGGCGCCTGCCTGACGGTGCTCGACGCTTGACTTTCAATACCCCGTCTGGCTTTTGTGTAGCCGCCACTCCTAGGAAGACGGCCAGACCTGGTGAGAGTGCCAGGTATGGTGGTGTTCGAGTTGGAGAGGAGCGACCCTGCGCGCCTGAGACGGCCCCCTCGCCCTCCCTGGACCGGGTTGACGAGCCTGGGGAATCCAGTGCCGCCCGACAGGAGGCTCCAGTTGGTAAGATCATGCCACTGTTGAGACCAGTCTCCCCCGCGGTTTCGTCATTTGTTGATGACCCGGAGGTTGAGCATAGCGAGGATGAGGGCTCGTTGGCTGCGTTGTCGCCCTCCCTACTGATAAATGGCTTCAGCCTGTGGTCTCCGCTCCCTGATCCTTCGCCCGTCTCCATGCCTTCTGACTCCCCGGCGTCTCCGTTGGGTGATGACGGTGGGGTAGATGAGGTGTGGATGATGGGGTTGGATGGTGAGTTGGATATGCGGCTGATTTGCTTGAGGGACACCTGTGATCTCTAGGAGGGGGTGTCGAATTGAGTGGAGTCGAGTGGGTCAGATGGAGCACCATATCATGTACTTTTAGATGACAAATTATGGACTGAACTCAATTCTAAAATTAGAGATCAATTGGTGTCCATAAGATCAAGGAATTGGTGTCTATAGGGCAGATATGATCATGTTTTGGCCTCTGGGTGTAGTACCCCAAGGTAACCACCAGATGCCGCCAAACCTAAGCAACCGGAGCCGCCTGCTTAGCAAGTATAGGTCATCCCTAGCGAGGCCCAGGTTGGCCTTAAGCCCCACGTTAGCTTTAAGTAAGCCCCACGTTTTGATAAGATCCTCATCCTAGCCCCACATTTTGAACCTTATCAAGCCACAAGTTAAAGAGAGTAGGTGGCCCTACGTTGTAGTGATAAAGCCCCACGGTTAAATAAATAAACAAAGGTATCCTGAATTGAGTAATAGCACACACAACATACAATATACAATTTTTACTCGACAATTGTTAACCTGAAATATGGATCAATGCTTACAGCACATTGAAGCCACTGTGAAACTGTGCTGTCTTTTCTTTTCTTTTAATTACATGCGATACTGTTTATTATCGCTGATAAGATTGCTGTAACTGCATTGAGTGTCATGATTGCCTGTATGAAAAGATGTTTTCTCTCAGCATTGCCATACAAGATGTGTAACAAATGAAAAAGAATCAACCTGTTGAGATTCCCTGAGAGGTTTGGGATTTAACATGCTATGTATATACATATTATTCATGCTTGCATAGTTTGGTTAAGAATATTATCACATATTGTCATTGATTTGATGATTGTAAATATCGAATAAGAGCCAGGACCGTTAGAATTGTAATAGGGACTTTTTTGGCTCCATATTGAATTGCAGCCGAGACTTTGGCAGCGTAAGATGGCGTATGGCCACGTAAGATGGCGTCTTGCCCCACGTATAGCATATTGCCCCACTTAAGATGGCATATGGCCACGTAAGATGGCATATGGCAACTTAAGATGGCGTAGTGCCCCATGTAGAGTGAGCACATTGCCCCACGTGTAAATGAGTGCATATAGCCCCACGTAAGCTGAAATGTGTTTTTGTTTAAACAGGAACTGACTAAGCTCTGTGGTGTGCGTAGCTTAGTAACCAGTTTCCTGTGTGCGCTTGTGTAAAGAATGAGCTCCAATGTTATGTGCTTGTCTCTCACTCAACTGTATGTGACTGTGGATATGCCCTAACACGTCCCAACATGCCCTAACTCGTCTCAGCGCATTGATATGCAAAGGGACTACAAGTGACTGGAACGACTGGCGGAAGACCACCGTTACCAAGGAGATGCTGTGACGCAACCAAGGTTATAAAAGATTGCCCCTGGCAACGATCGGGGCTCCGAGCTTTCAGCTCTTTGTCGTGAAGCGATCAACCCGTGAGGAGTGTGTTGTTAGAGAAAGCGTACAGCAGAGTGATAGGACTTAGGTTTTTTACGGAGGACCTTTGGCTGTTAGCTGCGAACGGGACTTTTCTCTCCAAATTGGGTAATGTACAATGCTTTATTGAATAAGATGTTTAAGAGGAAGTTATGAACGGTTAATCGCGTGTAGGGACGGAGCCATTTTAACACACTTCCATATCTTCAAATTATTTTTAGCCAAAAACGTCTTATTTTAAAATTAGGTCTTGAGCTCTTTGAAGAAGTGATCAATCTTAGAAGGCTTTATTTAAAGGTTTATATGATTATGTTTGATTTCCCTTTTCCTATTTCATTTTATACTTTATTAATTTTAATTTTAATTGTATTTGTGATTTTTGAAATTTATAATTGCGCCTGGTGTTTGGCGAACGCGCATTAAAGAATTTAAAAATTGTTTTATATTCCTGTTATCATTGTAATAAAATATTGAAAGACAATTTTTGCTTTAATTATTTTATTTGTTTCTTTCGGTTTTGTTTTATTATTTTTGGGACTTTTTACTAAGTCCAGGTCATTTTATAAGACCTCATTATTTTCCTTCGAGACGGACAACAGCAACGGACGTTTGGAAAAGAGGTAATTGTATTTTAATAACATTTGATGAATGTTTTCCATTTGTATTAATAAAGTCAAATACTCCTGCTTTAAGTGAAACAAGTCCGTATGATCCTAACAAGGATTATTAAATGACTAGGTCAATAACAAATGCAAACAACTAAGAGAAGTGGAGCTGCCAAGTAAGTGAGGTGTTCAGTTTATTATTCCTGGGTTCGTGTGGTTGCTCATTCAGGAGTAGTAGGTGGATGAAAACGGATTGGCCTCATGATAAGAAGACAGTGAACAAACCTAGGTGAATCCACCTCGATATATCGGCTTAACTAATTCTCGTCCCCTCACATTGACGCCTTAGAGCCGGTGAGGGAAAAGGGGGAATTACTGACCCATTGATTGGAGAGTCGATCAGGACATATTTCCCGATTTAAGTCCTGCGGGTAAGCGGAAGTTGACACCAGCCCTAGAGAAAACGATGATATAAATACTAGTTTTCGGTCAACATGATGGCTGACACATTCATTACATAATAGACAGTATGTCACACTCCTGTATGTGTACAACCACTTTAAAATCATTAATGACGTATTGACATCAGTCCCTGCCTCACATCACAAGGCGACAGTAAAGCCACTTACACCTCCTCCTTACACATATCCATCCATCCATCCATCCATCTTCTTCCGCTTATCCAAGGTCGGGCCGCGGGGGCAGCAGCTTTACGAGGGAAACCCAGACTTCCCTCTCCCCAGCCACTTCAACCAGCTCCGGCGGCGGGATCGCATGACGTTCCCAGGCCAGCCGAGAGACATAGTCTCTCCAGCTTGTCCTGAGTCGTCCCCGGGGCCTCCCATCGGTAGGACATGTCCGGAACACCTCCCCAGGGAGGCGTCCAGGAGGCATCCGAACCAGAAGCCCGAGCCACCTCAGCTGGCTCCTCTCAACGTGGAGGAGCAGCGGCTCGACTCTGAGTCCCTCCCGGATGGAGGAGTATGCGGTCAAGAAAATGGATGGATGGATGGATGAATGGAAGATTCAAGCATATGGATTTTTGTGCAAAAACACAAGAGAAAGCTCCTTTATTATAATAAAATTGACTTGACATCAATTATTAAACTTTTTTTTTTTTTTTTTTTACATTTTCCTCGTTACTTTTTGTCTTTGCAGGTTATAAAAACAATTTAATTGCTATTGAACTGAATTTTTTTTTACCATCAATGTCCATCGCAACTATTTGGTAGAGGCTCATATTATAAAAACTAGGCGGCGTATAAATATTTTTATTTATTTTTGTTATGAAGGAAGTCTCCCGCAAGGAACTACGCACCGGACCTGAAGCTGTACACAGCCGAGAGGTGGCAAAAGTGTCTCTCGTAATGATGGCAGGAGATATCCAGTCTATCCGTAACCATCACGAAAGAAGAAATGCACTGAACCGTCGCAGCCAAGGGGGGGCGAGACACACCCGCAGCCCCGATCAACCAGATCACAGGCTACTCACGACGGACGGAGCGTATAACGCTGTGTGAGAAAGGTTAAAGAGAATGTGTTGTGGCGATGTTCCCTTTTATATATGGGACGACGTCTGCCGGAACCAAGTACGAGCATATTTTGTGATTCTTACTCGATGACGCTGTCGCGACAAGAGGAATTATGGAGGCGGTCCTCGACTCGCACCCAGCCACTTTGCAATCCAAACAAAACGAAACCACAAATCAATCAATTAAACATGCATGTGGTCGTTTGTGCCGCCATAAGTTGACAATGGCACTGAAACTCTGCGCATGGAGCGCGGCAGACTTCGTGTGAAGAGCGGCAGACACCATGTGGGAGATGGAGGCGGTGCCTGGCCTTGCCCTTGTCACCTTACAAGTCGAACAAAATGAGACCCAAAAGCAATCAAACAAATATGCATGCAAGTGGTCGTTTGTGCCGTCCTAAGCAAGCAGTTGGTATGACAACAATATCCTGGCTAGCACACAACATCAAGGCAGCTGATGCCCTTCACTTTGATGGGCCGGGGCAGGAGAAGCAGATCGGTGCCTTGATCGGTCTGTGAACCAATGACCGAACCCCCCCAAACCCCCCGATGACCGCCCTTGGTGACGCCACCAGCTGAAGGCACCATGTAACCGGCAACAGCTGCTGCCGGTACATGAGCGGCCCCAGCGCAGGGCTAAGGGCATCACACGGCGGTCCTAACGACACGTAAGTAGACGTTAGCTAGCAGTTGGTCTGACCAACGGTACCTTAGCTAGCCAAGCGCCTCAAAGCCGAAATAGTGGGACAATCCAAGCTAGGAGAGGATACGAAATCATTCTAACCATCTCCGCCAGCCCGCATGGTGAAATCCTGCAATTGTGGCAGGAGGATATAAATACGTCTCACAACTACACAACGGTAGCCGCCTCACCCGTACACAACGGAGGCAACAGCATCGGGTGCGACACCGCAACCTAGGCGGGTGTCGGGGCACCATACTAACCCTAATAATATGAATTTTGAGTTGTTTTGAGGCACGCCCACACATGTTATTTCACCAACCACCCCTGTCAAAACTAGATTGCACCCTACAAGTCATATTGCACACGCTGCACCCCAACTTCAAATTTTTGCTAACATAAATAATAATTTATTCTAAAGTCTGTTTGGTCCAAAATGAGCTTACATATTGTTTTTTTTATTTGTCTTAATATTTTCAAATGTTCTTTTTTTTTTTTGTTGCTTTGAACAAAAAACATAATCGTTATTACCACAATAATCGGGATTATTATATTTTCCATAATCGACCAGCCCTATTTCTAACTAATCGTCCAGAATGACAGAAAAAAGAAAAATCGAGATTTGTGCGTCCAGCCCTACTTTGGACACACGCCAACATACAACTGAACACGTATTGACGTGTGAAAACGTATTATGCACTTAAGTTACAATAACATAATGGCTGAAATTATTTCACTGTGTACAGTATAGACTGAATTGATATTTTTAACACAATATAGTTGTGGTAAGCAAGGGAGAGTAAGAAGTGTACATACCTGCAACGTGTAGCACAACTCGAGGCTCCTCGCAAACATCGTTCTGCAGTTGAAGATTTTGCTCGTTGTCCACTTTTACTCCAAAGTGTTCCTCCTCGTAGTTCGGTGTCGTTCTTGCACACATTTTGGCACAATAATGCCAACAAAGTCACAGTTGGTCTCTTCTTGACGTATGATGTGCGACTCTTTGTTAGCGGCTAGCGAGCTGAACTAAGCTAAAACTAAGCTAACTGACCGAGAAGCATGAACGAGCACCGAGACGAGTTTATCCACATGCTGAAATTTAAAAAACGATGTTGCAGTCCTTCAAAGTAGTGATGGGCGTCCTGTGTGGAGGCTGCAGTCGGTTCAGCACGAAATCGAAAAGAATTATTTAGCAGAGGGCGTCTGGTTACGTGAAAACAAAAACAAAATAAAAACGAGATTGTTTGCTGCAAGCAAGCAGCCTAGAGCCCCTGGGTGGAGGCGTGGAACCGTCGCTTGAATTCGGTTCCGGATGATGTGGGTTCGCTTCCCATGTTTGTGTGCGTGTTTGTATGAGTGAGTGAATTAAAATAAAATAAATAAATGATAGATAAATAAATAAATAAATAAATAAATAAATAAATAAATAAAGCAGCCAGAGCCCTCACATTGCCTCACCGCTCATGCGGAGCTCGATGGCGGAAGCTCGGTGGATTTGATCAATTTCAATAATAAAATTAACTTGACGTATAACATACGTTAACTTAATTTTACTTTTATTTTAACGTATGGCATACGTTAACTTAATTTTATTTTTTAAATTGATCGAACGTTCTATTTTATTTTGAAATTCATCCGAGGTTCCGCTATCGAGCTGCGCATAAGCGATGAGGGCTGTCAGGACTCTATCGGTGACCCGCACGACGCGCATGCGCAGAAGATCCCGCCATCTTGGATCGCCAACTACAACAACTACACTAGAACAAATACCTTTATATGCGTACGCGATAGTGAGCGTTCGTCACAACACGACATCCATCCATCCATTCATCCATCCATCACATTCCTCCATTCCTCACAATGGTCGCGGGCGGTGCTGGCGCCTATCTCAACTGGCTCTGGGCAGTAGGCGGGGGACACCCTGGACTGGTTGTCAGCCAATTGCAGGGCACACAGAGACGAACAACCACAACACGACATAATATTTAAAATAAAAACAGATTATTGAATCATTTTTAAATAACTTATTGATGCATTTTAAAGTAACTAAGTAAATTTTAATCGTATAAGATGAACATTTTACTTTTGACCTCATTACATTATAATGAGTCAAGTCTGTATTGTTGCACTTTACAGTAAGTCTGCGGTGTGTTTTAAATGACCCCCCTGCCTCACCCACCCTCAAAACCTATCCTATGATATTGGCCACACATTGTTCTAAAGACAATAAAAAATACTGCAGACTAAACGTAAATTATAACAATGAAGACTCACTAGGAATATAATGGGGTCAAAAGTCAAACGTTCGTCTTTAAAACCTGTACAATTAAAATAATTTATTTATAATGCATCAACAATCTAAGAGTTTTTTCAGTGTTGTATCATGTTTTTACGACCGCGCACTATCGCGCAGGCATATAAACGTATTTTGTTCTAGTGAGGTTGCCGTAGTTGGCTATCCAAGATGGCGGGATCTTCTGCGCATGCGCGTCACCGAACGTGCCGGGTCGCCAAGAGTCTTGACAAGGGCTTCAGGTTGCAAAAAAAATAAAAAATAAATAACAACCTTGGTCTTTTTTTTACGTAACCATACGCCCTTTGCGAAATCATTCTTTCCGATTACGTGTTGAAGCGACTGCAGCCTCCACACAGGGCGCCCATCACTACTTTGAAGGACTGCAACATAATTTTTTAAAATCTCAGCGTGCGGATAAACTCGTCTCGGTGCGCGTTGATGCTTCTCGGTCAGTTAGCTTAGTTTTTAGCTCAGCTCGCTAGCCGCTAAAAAAGAGTTGCACATAATCCGTCAAGAAGAGACCAAGTGTGACTTTGTTGGCATTATTGTGCCAAAATGTATGCAAGAGCGACACCAAAGTGTGAGGAAGCCTTTGGTGTAAAAGAAGAGAATGAGCAACATCTTCAACTCCTGGACGATGTTTGCGAGGAGCCTCGAGTTGTGCTACACATTGCAGGTTTGTACACTTATTACTCACTTAATAAAAACACTTCTATTCGTACATTGTTGTCAGTATGTTTTAACTAGTGTTTTTATTAGTGATAGACCGATATGTTTTTTTCAAGGCCGATACCGATACAGATTATTTGTAGTCAAGTCGGCCGATAACCGATATTTCAAGCCGATATTCATTTGCAGTAAAATGGTGGGGAATTCTTTCAAACTATATATAATTTCTCACTGAGTAACAAATTCATGTGAATGTAGCTCATTTGGGGTTTTTGTTAGGGTTCGTAAAAACGTTTCAAAAAGATTTTCGCGGTGAAAAATTGTGTGAATATGTTCCAAATGTGTATTCGACAAATAAAAACTGACTGCGAACATCTTACAAATCCTGATGAAAACCCCAAATTCGCTACGTTCGCAAGTATTCCCTGCTCAGTGAGCTTTATCGGCCTTCAGATTCAAAAAATGGCCGATGCCGATATTTGTCAAAATGCCAAATATCGGCGCCGATAATCGGTCTATCCCTAGTTTTTATATTGAAATAGATTGATTGATAAGTTGTACAATTTAGCAAACATGCTAACCTTGATGATGGTGAGTCGTTTCTTTATCCTCCCTCTATTTGTTTTTTTGGGGGAAAAAAAGATGGACGCTAAATCATTTTATGGTTCATGAGTAAGGAATTTTCTGTCCCTTGCACCAGTAGCTCCTCAAGACTCTGTGGTTGATCTGTCATTCTGATGACGAAATTGGGTACCCTGATTATCTGCCCAACCAAACAGAGTTGTATAGTGAATCCCCTGAATCGATGGATGAAGATGAGCTGCCTTCAACCAGTACACCTGCGAAGAGGAAGAGAAAGGGGGGAAAATACCCCCAAAACAGTAAATGAAGAACTGGATGACTATGTCAACCCCTGGCAAGATGAAGAAAACGGCTGAAAAGAAAGAAAAAGAAGCCAGATGTTATTTGGAATCTATTGTAGATAGTGAGGACATCTAGGTTCCTGATTCAAATTTTGAACACCATGAAATGGTCAAGACACCATTTCAGTACCTCAAAATGATCTTCACAGATGAGATGATTCAACATATTGCTCATCAATCGAACTCTGTACTCTGTCCGAGAGCTGGGGGATCCAACCAAGAATAACCGAAGATCGAAGATTACCTGGCTATGCTCCTTTTCATGGGTGTTTTTGACTTCCTGGCCATGGAGGACTACTGGCACTCTGCATCAGGCTTTGATGTTAAAGCTGATATAATGCCACAGACAAGATTCAAGCAGGGCGGCATGGTGGTTGAGTGGTTAGCACGTTCACCTCCCAGTACTGAGGACACAAGATCGAGTCCAGGCCCGGGCCTTCCTGGGTGGAGTTTACATGTTCTCCCCGTGCCTGCATGGGCCTTCTCCGGGTACTCCGGTCTCCTCTCACATTCCAAAGACATGCATGGCAGGTTAATTGGGAGCTCCGAATTGTCCCTAAGTGTACTTGTGTGTGTGTGTGTGTGGATGGTTGTCCGTCTCTGTGTCCCCTGCTATTGGCTGGCAACCAGTTCAGGGTGTACTCCGTCTACTTCCCGAAGCCAGCTGGGATAGGTTCCAGCACCCCCGCGACCCTTGTAAGGAATAAGTGGTCAAGAAAATGGATGGATATATATTTGTTTGTGGATTATAAAATCCGCTGAGTCATATTGTTTTGCGGTCTTAGGGGCTCGACACAACGTAGGCGACAAGCAACAGCGAATTACGTATCGTGTCGCCTCCCATGTCAAACTGTACACACGGGAGGCGACGAGGTCCTTGTCTCCGCACACGGGAAGCGACAAGCAGTTGCGACGGCGGCAGCGATTGACGTCACCCTCGAGCGCGGCTTGTTGACAACAGATTTGATTGGCTATTAAATTGGAGGGAATCATTGTAAACGGACGTTCCACTACATAGTTCGAGGATGAAGATTCACAATATATTACTGGAATTAACTGAACCATTGTTGCTAAGTGTCCTGTCCATGTCACGGAAATCATTATGTGAAGTATCAAATAAAACTCGATGGTCGGACTGCTAAAATTAGATCCTTCCATTTTGCCGTGTATCGCGCGAGTTTGTATGCCTTTGAAGTCTTTGGGAAAGCTAAGATCGCCAATCTGCCAGTCAGGCTCTTTCATGTCCACCCTTCTACTTTCCGCACACACACACACAATTCATTCCTCAGCCTGCTTGGGAAATCCTTTCACTCTTGTGTTACTTCACTTTGTGCACCCAGTTCTATCCAGCAGCCATGAAAATAACTGACAAGCAGAGAAAACTAGGGGTGTGCTCAAAAAATCGATACGGCGAATATATCGTTGCGGGCCTCCTTACAATACACGTATCGATACGCAGGCGTCAGAATCGATATTGCTTGTTAACTTTAAATAGGCAGTTAACGTTTGCCGTTGCGGCTTGCATTGTACCTAAAAAATAAAAACTAGCAGCGTATTTGATCAATTATTGCAAACATAGCTCACCAGTGATTGGACACTGTGTCTTGCTAAGAAAAATGAAAGCAGAGGAAGAATATCAACATTTACTTATAAACCTAACGTGGTACGTGTCTTAATGTACCAATTTTCCTATATTTTGTTTAAAAACTAAATAGAATGTGTTACATGAAAAAAATGCTGTTTTTATTTCCCCAAATATTTCAAATAAGCACATTTTAGAGCTGTAATTTTAATACTTTGGCATTTTTGCTAATATCGGCTCATGCATATTAATACATTTTCCCGGTGTGTCTGTGAAAGCTGCTCCTTGCTCTCCAGTGCGTACATATTTAAACCAGGCATACCGCTTGGCAGTAAACCAGAAGAGCTGCTAACAAAAATAGTTTTGTCAGTCAACATAACAAACACATCCTTTAGGTATACACATGACTGTTATTATAAAATGCAAGTAAATTAATGTAATATATCGGGATACGTATCGCCTTGAAGACCAAGTATTGGGATACATATGTATCGCGATACGTATCGTATCGTGACGCCTGTATCGTATCGTGAAGTTGGTGGCAATACCCAGCCCTAGAGAAAACGATGATATAAATACTAGTTTTCGGTCAACATGATGGCTGACACATTCATTACATAATAGACAGTATGTCACACTCCTGTATGTGTACAACCACTTTAAAATCATTAATGACGTATTGACATCAGTCCCTGCCTCACATCACAAGGCGACAGTAAAGCCACTTACACCTCCTCCTTACACATATCCATCCATCCATCCATCCATCTTCTTCCGCTTATCCAAGGTCGGGCCGCGGGGGCAGCAGCTTTACGAGGGAAACCCAGACTTCCCTCTCCCCAGCCACTTCAACCAGCTCCGGCGGCGGGATCGCATGACGTTCCCAGGCCAGCCGAGAGACATAGTCTCTCCAGCTTGTCCTGAGTCGTCCCCGGGGCCTCCCATCGGTAGGACATGTCCGGAACACCTCCCCAGGGAGGCGTCCAGGAGGCATCCGAACCAGAAGCCCGAGCCACCTCAGCTGGCTCCTCTCAACGTGGAGGAGCAGCGGCTCGACTCTGAGTCCCTCCCGGATGGAGGAGTATGCGGTCAAGAAAATGGATGAATGGAAGATTCAAGCAGATGGATTTTTGTGCAAAAACACAAGAGAAAGCTCCTTTATTATAATAAAATTGACTTGACATCAATTATTAAACTTTTTTTTTTTTTTTTTACATTTTCCTCGTTACTTTTTGTCTTTGCAGGTTATAAAAACAATTTAATTGCTATTGAACTTAATTTTTTTTTACCATCAATGTCCATCTCAACTATTTGGTAGAGGCTCATATTATAAAAACTAGGCGGCGTATAAATATTTTTATTTATTTTTGTTATGAAGGAAGTCTCCCGCAAGGAACTACGCACCGGACCTGAAGCTGTACACAGCCGAGAGGTGGCAAAAGTGTCTCTCGTAATGATGGCAGGAGATATCCAGTCTATCCGTAACCATCACGAAAGAAGAAATGCACTGAACCGTCGCAGCCAAGGGGGGGCGAGACACACCCGCAGCCCCGATCAACCAGATCACAGGCTACTCACGACGGACGGAGCGTATAACGCTGTGTGAGAAAGGTTAAAGAGAATGTGTTGTGGCGATGTTCCCTTTTATATATGGGACGACGTCTGCCGGAACCAAGTACGAGCATATTTTGTGATTCTTACTCGATGACGCTGTCGCGACAAGAGAAATTATGGAGGCGGTCCTCGACTCGCACCCAGCCACTTTGCAATCCAAACAAAACGAAACCACAAATCAATCAATTCAACATGCATGTGGTCGTTTGTGCCGCCATAAGTTGACAATGGCACTGAAACTCTGCGCATGGAGCGCGGCAGACTTCGTGTGAAGAGCGGCAGACACCATGTGGGAGATGGAGGCGGTGCCTGGCCTTGCCCTTGTCACCTTACAAGTCGAACAAAATGAGACCCAAAAGCAATCAAACAAATATGCATGCAAGTGGTCGTTTGTGCCGTCCTAAGCAAGCAGTTGGTATGACAACAATATCCTGGCTAGCACACAACATCAAGGCAGCTGATGCCCTTCACTTTGATGGGCCGGGGCAGGAGAAGCAGATCGGTGCCTTGATCGGTCTGTGAACCAATGACCGAACCCCCCCAAACCCCCCGATGACCGCCCTTGGTGACGCCACCAGCTGAAGGCACCATGTAACCGGCAACAGCTGCTGCCGGTACATGAGCGGCCCCAGCGCAGGGCTAAGGGCATCACACGGCGGTCCTAACGACACGTAAGTAGACGTTAGCTAGCAGTTGGTCTGACCAACGGTACCTTAGCTAGCCAAGCGCCTCAAAGCCGAAATAGTGGGACAATCCAAGCTAGGAGAGGATACGAAATCATTCGTACCATCTCCGCCAGCCCGCATGGTGAAATCCTGCAATTGTGGCAGGAGGATATAAATACGTCTCACAACTACACAACGGTAGCCGCCTCACCCGTACACAACGGAGGCAACAGCATCGGGTGCGACACCGCAACCTAGGCGGGTGTCGGGGCACCATACTAACCCTAATAATATGAATTTTGAGTTGTTTTGAGGCACGCCCACACATGTTATTTCACCAACCACCCCTGTCAAAACTAGATTGCACCCTACAAGTCATATTGCACACGCTGCACCCCAACTTCAAATTTTTGCTAACATAAATAATAATTTATTCTAAAGTCTGTTTGGTCCAAAATGAGCTTACATATTGTTTTTTTTATTTGTCTTAATATTTTCAAATGTTCTTTTTTTTTTTGTTGCTTTGAACAAAAAACATAATCGTTATTACCACAATAATCGTGATTATTATATTTTCCATAATCGACCAGCCCTATTTCTAACTAATCGTCCAGAATGACAGAAAAAAGAAAAATCGAGATTTGTGCGTCCAGCCCTACTTTGGACACACGCCAACATACAACTGAACACGTATTGACGTGTGAAAACGTATTATGCACTTAAGTTACAATAACATAATGGCTGAAATTATTTCACTGTGTACAGTATAGACTGAATTGATATTTTTAACACAATATAGTTGTGGTAAGCAAGGGAGAGTAAGAAGTGTACATACCTGCAACGTGTAGCACAACTCGAGGCTCCTCGCAAACATCGTTCTGCAGTTGAAGATTTTGCTCGTTGTCCACTTTTACTCCAAAGTGTTCCTCCTCGTAGTTCGGTGTCGTTCTTGCATACATTTTGGCACAATAATGCCAACAAAGTCACAGTTGGTCTCTTCTTGACGTATGATGTGCGACTCTTTGTTAGCGGCTAGCGAGCTGAACTAAGCTAAAACTAAGCTAACTGACCGAGAAGCATGAACGAGCACCGAGACGAGTTTATCCACATGCTGAAATTTAAAAAACGATGTTGCAGTCCTTCAAAGTAGTGATGGGCGTCCTGTGTGGAGGCTGCAGTCGGTTCAGCACGAAATCGAAAAGAATTATTTAGCAGAGGGCGTCTGGTTACGTGAAAACAAAAACAAAACAAAAACGAGATTGTTTGCTGCAAGCAAGCAGCCTAGAGCCCCTGGGTGGAGGCGTGGAACCGTCGCTTGAATTCGGTTCCGGATGACGTGGGTTCGCTTCCCATGTTTGTGTGCGTGTTTGTATGAGTGAGTGAATTAAAATAAAATAAATAAATGATAGATAAATAAATAAATAAATAAATAAATAAATAAATAAATAAATAAATAAATCAGCCAGAGCCCTCACATTGCCTCACCGCTCATGCGGAGCTCGATGGCGGAAGCTCGGTGGATTTGATCAATTTCAATAATAAAATTAACTTGACGTATAACATACGTTAACTTAATTTTACTTTTATTTTAACGTATGGCATACGTTAACTTAATTTTATTTTTTAAATTGATCGAACGTTCTATTTTATTTTGAAATTCATCCGAGGTTCCGCTATCGAGCTGCGCATAAGCGATGAGGGCTGTCAGGACTCTATCGGTGACCCGCACGACGCGCATGCGCAGAAGATCCCGCCATCTTGGATCGCCAACTACAACAACTACACTAGAACAAATACCTTTATATGCGTACGCGATAGTGAGCGTTCGTCACAACACGACATCCATCCATCCATCCATCCATCCATCACATTCCTCCATTCCTCCATTCCTCACAATGGTCGCGGGCGGTGCTGGCGCCTATCTCAACTGGCTCTGGGCAGTAGGCGGGGGACACCCTGGACTGGTTGTCAGCCAATTGCAGGGCACACAGAGACGAACAACCACAACACGACATAATATTTAAAATAAAAACAGATTATTGAATCATTTTTAAATAACTTATTGATGCATTTTAAAGTAACTAAGTAAATTTTAATCGTATAAGATGAACATTTTACTTTTGACCTCATTACATTATAATGAGTCAAGTCTGCATTGTTGCACTTTACAGTAAGTCTGCGGTGTGTTTTAAATGACCCCCCTGCCTCACCCACCCTCAAAACCTATCCTATGATATTGGCCACACATTGTTCTAAAGACAATAAAAAATACTGCAGACTAAACGTAAATTATAACAATGAAGACTCACTAGGAATATAATGGGGTCAAAAGTCAAACGTTCGTCTTTAAAACCTGTACAATTAAAATAATTTATTTATAATGCATCAACAATCTAAGAGTTTTTTCAGTGTTGTATCATGTTTTTACGACCGCGCACTATCGCGCAGGCATATAAACGTATTTTGTTCTAGTGAGGTTGCCGTAGTTGGCTATCCAAGATGGCGGGATCTTCTGCGCATGCGCGTCACCGATCGTGCCGGGTCGCCAAGAGTCTTGACAAGGGCTTCAGGTTGCAAAAAAAATTTAAAATAAATAACAACCTTGGTCTTTTTTTTTTTACGTAACCATACGCCCTTTGCGAAATCATTCTTTCCGATTACGTGTTGAAGCGACTGCAGCCTCCACACAGGGCGCCCATCACTACTTTGAAGGACTGCAACATAATTTTTTAAAATCTCAGCGTGCGGATAAACTCGTCTCGGTGCGCGTTGATGCTTCTCGGTCAGTTAGCTTAGTTTTTAGCTCAGCTCGCTAGCCGCTAACAAAGAGTTGCACATAATCCGTCAAGAAGAGACCAAGTGTGACTTTGTTGGCATTATTGTGCCAAAATGTATGCAAGAGCGACACCAAAGTGTGAGGAAGCCTTTGGTGTAAAAGAAGAGAATGAGCAACATCTTCAACTCCTGGACGATGTTTGCGAGGAGCCTCGAGTTGTGCTACACATTGCAGGTTTGTACACTTTTTACTCACTTAATAAAAACACTTCTATTCGTACATTGTTGTCAGTATGTTTTAACTAGTGTTTTTATTAGTGATAGACCGATATGTTTTTTTCAAGGCCGATACCGATACCGATTATTTGTAGTCAAGTCGGCCGATAACCGATATTTCAAGCCGATATTCATTTGCAGTAAAATGGGGGGGAATTCTTTCAAACTATATATAATTTCTCACTGAGTAACAAATTCATGTGAATGTAGCTCATTTGGGGTTTTTGTTTGGGTTCGTAAAAACGTTTCAAAAAGATTTTCGCGGTGAAAAATTGTGTGAATATGTTCCAAATGTGTATTCGACAAATAAAAACTGACTGCGAACATCTTACAAATCCTGATGAAAACCCCAAATTCGCTACGTTCGCAAGTATTCCCTGCTCAGTGAGCTTTATCGGCCTTCAGATTCAAAAAATGGCCGATGCCGATATTTGTCAAAATGCCAAATATCGGCGCCGATAATCGGTCTATCCCTAGTTTTTATATTGAAATAGATTGATTGATAAGTTGTACAATTTAGCAAACATGCTAACCTTGATGATGGTGAGTCGTTTCTTTATCCTCCCTCTATTTGTTTTTTTGGGGGAAAAAAAGATGGACGCTAAATCATTTTATGGTTCATGAGTAAGGAATTTTCTGTCCCTTGCACCAGTAGCTCCTCAAGACTCTGTGGTTGATCTGTCATTCTGATGACGAAATTGGGTACCCTGATTATCTGCCCAACCAAACAGAGTTGTATAGTGAATCCCCTGAATCGATGGATGAAGATGAGCTGCCTTCAACCAGTACACCTGCGAAGAGGAAGAGAAAGGGGGGAAAATACCCCCAAAACAGTAAATGAAGAACTGGATGACTATGTCAACCCCTGGCAAGATGAAGAAAACGGCTGAAAAGAAAGAAAAAGAAGCCAGATGTTATTTGGAATCTATTGTAGATAGTGAGGACATCTAGGTTCCTGATTCAAATTTTGAACACCATGAAATGGTCAAGACACCATTTCAGTACCTCAAAATGATCTTCACAGATGAGATGATTCAACATATTGCTCATCAATCGAACTCTGTACTCTGTCCGAGAGCTGGGGGATCCAACCAAGAATAACCGAAGATCGAAGATTACCTGGCTATGCTCCTTTTCATGGGTGTTTTTGACTTCCTGGCCATGGAGGACTACTGGCACTCTGCATCAGGCTTTGATGTTAAAGCTGATATAATGCCACAGACAAGATTCAAGCAGGGCGGCATGGTGGTTGAGTGGTTAGCACGTTCACCTCCCAGTACTGAGGACACAAGATCGAGTCCAGGCCCGGGCCTTCCTGGGTGGAGTTTACATGTTCTCCCCGTGCCTGCATGGGCCTTCTCCGGGTACTCCGGTCTCCTCTCACATTCCAAAGACATGCATGGCAGGTTAATTGGGAGCTCCGAATTGTCCCTAAGTGTACTTGTGTGTGTGTGTGTGTGGATGGTTGTCCGTCTCTGTGTGCCCTGCTATTGGCTGGCAACCAGTTCAGGGTGTACTCCGTCTACTTCCCGAAGCCAGCTGGGATAGGTTCCAGCACCCCCGCGACCCTTGTAAGGAATAAGTGGTCAAGAAAATGGATGGATATATATTTGTTTGTGGATTATAAAATCCGCTGAGTCATATTGTTTTGCGGTCTTAGGGGCTCGACACAACGTAAGCGACAAGCAACAGCGAATTACGTATCGTGTCGCCTCCCATGTCAAACTGTACACACGGGAGGCGACGAGGTCCTTGTCTCCGCACACGGGAAGCGACAAGCAGTTGCGACGGCGGCAGCGATTGACGTCACCCTCGAGCGCGGCTTGTTGACAACAGATTTGATTGGCTATTAAATTGGAGGGAATCATTGTAAACGGACGTTCCACTACATAGTTCGAGGATGAAGATTCACAATATATTACTGGAATTAACTGAACCATTGTTGCTAAGTGTCCTGTCCATGTCACGGAAATCATTATGTGAAGTATCAAATAAAACTCGATGGTCGGACTGCTAAAATTAGATCCTTCCATTTTGCCGCGTATCGCGCGAGTTTGTATGCCTTTGAAGTCTTTGGGAAAGCTAAGATAGCCAATCTGCCAGTCAGGCTCTTTCATGTCCACCCTTCTACTTTCCGCACACACACACACAATTCATTCCTCAGCCTGCTTGGGAAATCCTTTCACTCTTGTGTTACTTCACTTTGTGCACCCTGTTCTATCCAGCAACCATGAAAATAACTGACAAGCAGAGAAAACTAGGGGTGTGCTCAAAAAATCGATACGGCGAATATATCGTTGCGGGCCTCCTTACAATAAACGTATCGATACGCAGGCGTCAGAATCGATATTGCTTGTTAACTTTAAATAGGCAGTTAACGTTTGCCTTTGCGGCTTGCATTGTACCTAAAAAATAAAAACTAGCAGCGTATTTGATCAATTATTGCAAACATAGCTCACCAGTGATTGGACACTGTGTCTTGCTAAGAAAAATGAAAGCAGAGGAAGAATATCAACATTTACTTATAAACCTAACGTGGTACGTGTCTTAATGTACCAATTTTCCTATATTTTGTTTAAAAACTAAATAGAATGTGTTACATGAAAAAAATGCTGTTTTTATTTCCCCAAATATTTCAAATAAGCACATTTTAGAGCTGTAATTTTAATACTTTGACATTTTTGCTAATATCGGCTCATGCATATTAATACATTTTCCCGGTGTGTCTGTGAAAGCTGCTCCTTGCTCTCCAGTGCGTACATATTTAAACCAGGCATACCGCTTGGCAGTAAACCAGAAGAGCTGCTAACAAAAATAGTTTTGTCAGTCAACATAACAAACACATCCTTTAGGTATACACATGACTGTTATTATAAAATGCAAGTAAATTAATGTAATATATCGGGATACGTATCGCCTTGAAGACCTAGTATTGGGATACATATGTATCGCGATACGTATCGTATCGTGACGCCTGTATCGTATCGTGAAGTTGGTGGCAATACCCAGCCCTAGAGAAAACGATGATATAAATACTAGTTTTCGGTCAACATGATGGCTGACACATTCATTACATAATAGACAGTATGTCACACTCCTGTATGTGTACAACCACTTTAAAATCATTAATGACGTATTGACATCAGTCCCTGCCTCACATCACAAGGCGACAGTAAAGCCACTTACACCTCCTCCTTACACATATCCATCCATCCATCCATCCATCTTCTTCCGCTTATCCAAGGTCGGGCCGCGGGGGCAGCAGCTTTACGAGGGAAACCCAGACTTCCCTCTCCCCAGCCACTTCAACCAGCTCCGGCGGCAGGATCGCATGACGTTCCCAGGCCAGCCGAGAGACATAGTCTCTCCAGCTTGTCCTGAGTCGTCCCCGGGGCCTCCCATCGGTAGGACATGTCCGGAACACCTCCCCAGGGAGGCGTCCAGGAGGCATCCGAACCAGAAGCCCGAGCCACCTCAGCTGGCTCCTCTCAACGTGGAGGAGCAGCGGCTCGACTCTGAGTCCCTCCCGGATGGAGGAGTATGCGGTCAAGAAAATGGATGGATGGATGAATGGAAGATTCAAGCAGATGGATTTTTGTGCAAAAACACAAGAGAAAGCTCCTTTATTATAATAAAATTGACTTGACATCAATTATTAAACTTTTTTTTTTTTTTTTACATTTTCCTCGTTACTTTTTGTCTTTGCAGGTTATAAAAACAATTTAATTGCTATTGAACTTAATTTTTTTTTTACCATCAATGTCCATCTCAACTATTTCGTAGAGGCTCATATTATAAAAACTAGGCGGCGTATAAATATTTTTATTTATTTTTGTTATGAAGGAAGTCTCCCGCAAGGAACTACGCACCGGACCTGAAGCTGTACACAGCCGAGAGGTGGCAAAAGTGTCTCTCGTAATGATGGCAGGAGATATCCAGTCTATCCGTAACCATCACGAAAGAAGAAATGCACTGAACCGTCGCAGCCAAGGGGGGGCGAGACACACCCGCAGCCCCGATCAACCAGATCACAGGCTACTCACGACGGACGGAGCGTATAACGCTGTGTGAGAAAGGTTAAAGAGAATGTGTTGTGGCGATGTTCCCTTTTATATATGGGACGACGTCTGCCGGAACCAAGTACGAGCATATTTTGTGATTCTTACTCGATGACGCTGTCGCGACAAGAGGAATTATGGAGGCGGTCCTCGACTCGCACCCAGCCACTTTGCAATCCAAACAAAACGAAACCACAAATCAATCAATTAAACATGCATGTGGTCGTTTGTGCCGCCATAAGTTGACAATGGCACTGAAACTCTGCGCATGGAGCGCGGCAGACTTCGTGTGAAGAGCGGCAGACACCATGTGGGAGATGGAGGCGGTGCCTGGCCTTGCCCTTGTCACCTTACAAGTCGAACAAAATGAGACCCAAAAGCAATCAAACAAATATGCATGCAAGTGGTCGTTTGTGCCGTCCTAAGCAAGCAGTTGGTATGACAACAATATCCTGGCTAGCACACAACATCAAGGCAGCTGATGCCCTTCACTTTGATGGGCCGGGGCAGGAGAAGCAGATCGGTGCCTTGATCGGTCTGTGAACCAAAGACCGAACCCCCCCAAACCCCCCGATGACCGCCCCTGGTGACGCCACCAGCTGAAGGCACCATGTAACCGGCAACAGCTGCTGCCGGTACATGAGCGGCCCCAGCGCAGGGCTAAGGGCATCACACGGCGGTCCTAACGACACGTAAGTAGACGTTAGCTAGCAGTTGGTCTGACCAACGGTACCTTAGCTAGCCAAGCGCCTCAAAGCCGAAATAGTGGGACAATCCAAGCTAGGAGAGGATACGAAATCATTCGTACCATCTCCGCCAGCCCGCATGGTGAAATCCTGCAATTGTGGCAGGAGGATATAAATACGTCTCACAACTACACAACGGTAGCCGCCTCACCCGTACACAACGGAGGCAACAGCATCGGGTGCGACACCGCAACCTAGGCGGGTGTCGGGGCACCATACTAACCCTCAGCTACCGCAAATCTAAACAACGGGTTGCTTACACACAACGTAGGCCACAACCCAGGTTGTGCTGGCACAAGCTAGCAGAGTGCCTGATAACCAATGCCGCAAGCAGCAAACATCAAGGCGGCTGTCAGCTCCCAGCCAGCTGCTGAGTAGCATGGCGCCACAATTTAGAAGAAGAGACGAAAAGGCCTTCCCTTCCCTGGCAAGCTTTTTTCAGCACAGTAAAAGGCAACATGGTATCGAAAGCATCGGTTGCCGTTTCAGCATCAGAGCGACCGTCGAGGCAGCAGTCCTTCTTCTGGCAGGAAGGAACCTGCAGTGTTTACAGTGAGCGACGTCCTCCAAGGCAGCCTCCACTTGACGTGCAGTCTGTGAGTGCGCGTCGAAATGTTGCGATCTTCGTCTGGGAAAGGAGGCGAGACCCGCCCCGCTACCAACGGAATCAAACGGAGCTCCCTGCAACGACAGCGGCAGACACCATGAGGAGGGAACGACCCCACGCGATGGAAGAGTCAACGTGGTCTATGTGCCGAAACTCCGCGTGGTGGATCGGCGAGGGCACCCACACAGCGATTAAGACGTCGCTAAGTGGCGTCACAAACAGCAGTCGGCTTGATAAACAGCAACTTAGCTAGCCAAAAACATCAAAGCAGCTGGTACTCCCGGCAAGAGAGTTGTGTCAGCCTGAAACTACACACTCCCACCGCCAGCAAACAAGCTAGGAGAGGATACTGTCAGCTGTATCATCACCCGCAAGTCATAAACAAAGCAATCCAAACGGCTTTCATTAAAGATGTTAACTTAGCTTGAAGCTGTACACAGCCGAGAGGTGGCAGAGGTGCAGCAATCCCGCAGGAGAGCTCCAGTCTACCATACAAATCACGAAAGAGAAAATGCACTGAACCGTTGCAGCCAAGGGAGGCGAGAAACACCCGCAGCCCTGATAAACCAGATCACAGGCTACTCGCAACGGACGGAATGTATAACGCTGTACGAGAAAGGTTAAAGAGGATGTGTTCTGGTGAGGTTCCCTTTTTATATACGGGATTACATCAGC